>NW_023995210.1:0-77500 GCF_015586225.1 Lucilia sericata | reverse complement strand
TTTAGTAGAAATGGAAAATTTGTAAAATATTAGAAATATCAATTATAGTTATTAAGACATTATATCAGTATTATAAGATTGAGTAGGTGTTCGTGGAATTCTTGTAAGCACCTCTCTATTTCCTGTTAAATAAATCTTAAAGTATTTATATTTTAGTTTTAACGGAGAAACTTTATACACATATTTAGAAACGTAGTTTCAAAGAATGCCTGGCGTTTCAATGTTCTCTCCATAAGCTCTATATTCGCCTAAATCAAGTCACAAATAGGGTTTTAGTGGTTCCACCAAAATTTCATTATTTAGCCTAAGTTGCATAGAACAGTTATATTAACTTCCTTAAGCTCCCTTCCCTTTATAGTAAGAACTTTTGCTCGTACATTGGAGATTATGTCCGAATGGACTGATAACCACTGGTAGAGTATTCGATTCTGGCTGTATTATAGTTCAATATGGCCCTAGATTTAACTGCTGATAGAACTGATTGTTTGAAAATATGTCAACATCTGTTGGATTATATAGAATAAATCCATTTAACACATTCCGTGTTTGCTGGGTATTTCTCCGGGAACTCTAGTGTTGTGATAGGGAAGACGACTATATATTTTGGTTTCCGGGTTTTCAATGTAGATAGCCAGAACCGCATATGCCAGAAGGGTTTATTTTAATGTTTTAATGTTTTAAAATGTTTTTGTTTAAAGAGGAAGTCAATCGTCACTACATAGACTACAAAGGAACATTCCAAAGAAGTCAATATACATATGTATGTCAATGTATTTCAGCATTTCGACAAAGAGTTATCCCACCGACTACCTCGATGGAAAGCTGTTTTAACATGTACTTGTACTAGGAGGATGTCAATCGTCACTCCATAGATTACAAATAGACTGTCAGAAAGCCAGACCAAAAGAGTCAATATGTGGTAATGAATCCTAGCAGTTCGACAAAGAGTCTAGGTCTAGCGATCTGGACAGTAATCTAGAGTGTAGATAAAAATCATAAGCGAAAATGTTCCTTCCATGTATGAACTCTTGCTCAAAAGGTTAATATTCTGTTTAAAAATATGTGGCTCTAGTACCGTTAATGTTTAACATCTAAATTTAAAACTTTACTTAATTTAACCCTTAAATTGTAAACTATTGAACATTATTCTCCAAAAATCCCAACTGTTTCCAATAACTGTTCTAGTTAGACGAATATCTTTCAGAATTTTTTGTATTTAAACCAAAAATGTTACTTGCCGGTAAGCAGAAATGTAATGTGTTAGCTATGTAAATACTACTTACTTTTGGGGTAAATAACTAGTTATTTTAACTCATTTTTTTGTTGTGATTTTGAAAAGGTTTTGTTTACAAAACATATAATTCAATGTCATTTTGAAAATTGTTGTCCTCTTTCGCTCTTTACCAGTACTTACCTATTCAGCTAAACTTAAAATAATATGGTTTTTAATGACCACTCATTAACAAGTAATGCCAAGCGAGAAAAAAATCACGACTTGATAACAAGTTTTAGGATTTGCCTTTAAATATGAACAAATTGTGATATTTGAGATTTCGATTGCTTTCGAAAGCAATTGTGGTTGATAATGACCACTCATTACCCAGTAATGTATGAAATAACTACTGCTTAATAGCAAAAATTTTAAATTTCTTCCTGGGAATGTCTGAAATATTGCTTTTATAGAGAGAAAAACTCGACTGGGAAAACAGTTTTAGGATTTACCTTGACATTTGTAGGCGATCCACATCTCTTGCCCTTAGCAAGAACTTAAGTAAAGCTTTACACAAAAAATTTGAAAAAATTTCTTATCAATTCGAAAATCAACAGATATATACCGAAGCCATTTTTGGTTTGTTTTACTATTAAATAATTTATATATTTTCAATTACTATTGCTCTATGGACACTTTAAATAATGCATTAAGTAAAATCTCTGACATCTTTTAATTTTTATAAATTTTTTCTTTTGCTTACTAAAAGTTTTTTAAAACTTGTAATATATTACAAGAGACGATAATTTTTCAACTGAAATTAATGGTCTTACCCTATGTTTGGTCTTTTTTTGAAAACCAATATGACACTCACTCATCATCAACACCCCACCAACAGAATTGCTGGCGTTGCGACGCCATTATATACTGACATTTTTGACAATGCCAGAATAATGCAAAAATAAACAATATTTGATTTTATTTGAAAAAAAGCTAAATACATAAAACATCGTGAGTTTCCAATGAACATAAATTTAATATTTATTAAAGTTTTTTCATTCAAACATTTTTGCAAAATTTATTAATTTGTGGTTTTTCTTTTGTGGTTAGTACCACAAAACAACGTCTCACCTCAGTAGCACGGTGAATGAGTAGTAGATCACTAGTTTGGGTATGTTGTTCAGTAGTTGGTCACTAAACATTTTAGCAAAATGTTTTTTTATGGTTTTTAGCATATTAGTTTTGTTTTTTGTTTTTATTGCAAAATTCATTTTCATGCTTTTGAAAATTGTGGTGTTTTGTGTTTGCTGATTTGTTGGTGGCGTGGCATGTTGTTTCTATGCATGTTGCATATTAAGTAAAGTGTGAAAAATATGATTGTGTGATTATAATTAAAAAAACAAAATTGAAAGAAAATATGTATATTAAAAAAAAAAAAAACAATTTGTGTTACATTTTCAAACTGACAAGTTTTGCCTGTTAACACAGAATATTAAATTATGTTACAAACCAGGCATGGAAAATTCAGTACTTTAGGACTTCTCTCAGTACTTTTCGATATTGATAAATACCGCCGTACCTCCACAACTTATTTGGTACTTTTCCAAACTTATAAACTTTTGATAAGTAATGCATTATATAGTCTAGTCTATAGTCTAGTCTATAGTCTAGTCTATAGTCTAGTCTATAGTCTAGTCTATAGTCTAGTCTATAGTCTAGTCTATAGTCTAGTCTATAGTCTAGTCTATAGTCTAGTCTATAGTCTAGTCTATAGTCTAGTCTATAGTCTAGTCTATAGTCTAGTCTATAGTCTAGTCTATAGTCTAGTCTATAGTCTAGTCTATAGTCTAGTCTATAGTCTAGTCTATAGTCTAGTCTATAGTCTAGTCTATAGTCTAGTCTATAGTCTAGTCTATAGTCTAGTCTATAGTCTAGTCTATAGTCTAGTCTATAGTCTAGTCTATAGTCTAGTCTATAGTATAGTCTATAGTATAGTCTATAGTCTAGTCTATAGTATAGTCTATAGCATAGTCTATAGTCTAGTCTATAGTCTAGTCTATAGTCTAGTCTATAGTCTAGTCTATAATCTAGTCTATAATCTAGTCTATAGTCTAGTCTATAGTCTAGTCTATAGTCTAGTCTATAGTCTAGTCTATAGTCTAGTCTATAGTCTATTCTATAGTCTATTCTATAGTCTAGTCTATAGTCTAGTCTATAGTCTAGTCTATAGTCTAGTCTATAGTCTAGTCTAGTCTATAGTCTAGTCTAGTCTATAGTCTAGTCTAGTCTATAGTCTAGTCTAGTCTATAGTCTAGTCTAGTCTAGTCTAGTCTATAGTCTAGTCTAGTCTATAGTCTAGTCTATAGTCTAGTCTAGTCTATAGTCTAGTCTATAGTCTAGTCTATAGTCTAGTCTATAGTCTAGTCTATAGTCTAGTCTATAGTCTAGTCTATAGTCTAGTCTATAGTCTAGTCTATAGTCTAGTCTATAGTCTATAGTCTAGTCTATAGTCTAGTCTATAGTCTAGTCTATAGTCTAGTCTATAGTCTAGTCTAGTCTAGTCTATAGTCTAGTCTATAGTCTAGTCTATAGTCTAGTCTATAGTCTAGTCTATAGTCTAGTCTATAGTCTAGTCTATAGTCTAGTCTATAGTCTAGTCTATAGTCTAGTCTATAGTCTAGTCTATAGTCTAGTCTATAGTATAGTCTATAGTGTAGTCTATAGTCTAGTCTATAGTCTAGCCTCTAGTCTAGCCTATAGTCTAGTCTATAGTCTATTCTATAGCCTAGTCTATAGTCTAGTCTATAGTCTGGTCTATAATCTAGTCTATAGTCAAGTCTGTAGTCTATAGTTTAGTATATGGTACAGTCTATAATCTACTTTATAGTCTAGCCTATAATCTTGTCTATAATCTGGTTAAAGCCTAGTCTAATGGAAAGTTAATTTAGTACTTTAAAACCTAAAAGGTACTATTTTTGTTATAAGTTAGTACCATTTCAAAATTTCAATATTCCATGCCTGTTACAAACTAAAACAACGTGCAACATTTAGAAAAATATGCTTGCATGCATGCCTTTTGCATTATGTATTTTTTTGCACAGCTCAAAACAACAACAACTACAAGAAATAATTATGAAAAATTTGTATTTATTTAAATATTTATTTTGAATTTAACTTAAAAAAAAATGTGTGAACTATTAAAAAAATGTTTTTGAATTTCTTATGTTTAAGTGGAAAGTTTTGAAATTTTTTAAATATTTTAAATAAATGAAAACATTTTTTCAATAGAAACTTATATAGTGGTTAAATTGAAATGTGGACCGGATCTCATGAATTCAGATAAAACTAGTTTTAGTCGAATTTCATATCAAAATTTTTCGGCAACTAAATTGCTTACAAATAACGAATCTGTTTTCTCTGTGTATTACTTTCAAAACAGTTTCCCCAATTTTTTGCACTTAAAAATTGCCTAAAAAAGATTTAATTTTTCCACTTGTATTGCGCACTTGTTATAGAATTTATTTGCCAAAGTTAATGCTATTAAACTTTCTAAGTTTTTTATTTATTTGTTTTTTGTCTTCGACGCTTTATTGCTTGGCCCCCAAAGTATCATTAAGGGGTCACTATCATACTACTAGCACTCAAATTATTAAGACTCTATAATTTTGTTGTTTTTCTTGTTTTAAAGTTTTTTTATATTTATTTCTATTTTCAAATGACATAATCATGCAAATTAGTACTACACGTTGTATTTTTTTTTATTCCATTCATTCTAAATTGATACGAGCAGTAATAATAGAACAAACAAAAAGTACAAATATTATTTATATATAGTTTTTATTAGTTTTATTAAAAAAATAATTTTTGAAACATGCACGATTTAAAAAATAAACGACTTGAAAGTTTTTGTGAAGGTCATTTTAGAGGATTTTCTCCAGATAATTAGCTATCAATGTAGGGGATATGGTAGATTATATAGATTAATTCTAGACATTAAAATAATTAAGTGCAGTTTATAAAAGTATAAAATAACTACTTCATGGGCAAAAAATTAATAATCAAATGACGATTGACTACACGCTTGAATACCTGTAACATATTAAGTAACTACTTGACTTTTCACTGATATTTAGCCTTTTGCAAAAACTACTGTCTAAAGGAGATAATTTGCACAATGGCTGATATGTTACAAAGCTCTTGACAAACTTAATCTACTTCTTCATTCCAAAGTAGCACTTTAGAATAACAAAAACATATTTAACAGTTACAGCAACAATATACACTTAATAATTACAATAAAATATTATGCAATAATTGAAATTAATTAATGACAAGAACCTTTTTTGTTGCGCCGTTTTTTTTTTATTATTGTAGTCTACCGTTTGTCAGTTACACGATCGTCACAAAACTACGTCGTCATTTACACATGTATTGGTATTATTTTGTGTATATACCCGGTAGTTTTAGAAGCGATCAAAAGTATTCATTTTCACTACGATTTATTTTAACTATTTAACTAAAGGATTGTATTGAATTACTGCGGAAATTATCACTTTAAGCTTCCTAAGTAAGCTACCGAAAAGTTAAATTGATTATTCGCTAACCTGCATTCTATAAAGTAATTACTTTATACGCCACTAGTAATCTATTGTGAAGTCATTTGTCATTTAGTTATCAAAGTGTGATATTTAATTTTAGTTCAAGACTTTTGCATTGGATATTTACTTCATGAAATAACTAGTGACCACCAACTAACCACTCGTAGCCAGTGTTAAACTCAAATCGTAGATAAACTTAATAATTGGCGCCAATCTCCCCACACTGCAGGGTATATAAAGTGTGCATACACATATGTATGAGTTTGTCTGCGTGATTGTATTTTTTATAATGGCTATGAATAAAGAATGCACCAATTTAATTGATTAGTTTGTCATTGAATCGAATTGTGTATGATTATAATTAGACAAAAAAAAATAATTTGATTAGAAAGAAATTAAATTTACACAAAATTTGTTAGATGAATGTAAAGTTAATTTTAATAATTTTTTATTTATTTCTATTTTAATTGGCGTATTGTGTTTTTAATAATTCAAAACTATTACGTATATAATTTGTATACCTTACAGCCCTATAGAAGAGAAATAATAAAGATAGTTAGTTTACTGTTAAATATTGAGTTTCAGCCAACTACTTAGGTCTCCTTATATATGGTAGTTTCGATATATATATATATAGGCCTAACAAAAAGTTGTTATAAGGAGAAATTCACTTTTATTCTCTTTCTTTCATTAACTAAATGTTCAAAAGCAAATATGTAATAGTTTTCAGCAAAACATTAACTTTAACCTTTAGCATTAAAATT
Organism: Lucilia sericata; assembly: GCF_015586225.1. Taxonomy (NCBI): domain Eukaryota; kingdom Metazoa; phylum Arthropoda; class Insecta; order Diptera; family Calliphoridae; genus Lucilia; species Lucilia sericata. The sequence continues at coordinate 70,928 of NW_023995210.1, read as the reverse complement.
TTAAATTTTATAACTATTTACTCTTGCATTTTTTACTAAATTATTCGCTGCTTCCTAAAATTTATACAAAATCATTTATTAAAAAAAAAACTTTTCTTTAGTGGTCTAAATAAATATTAGTCATACCACCTGGTGTACAGTTTGTTAAAAGTATATTAATGAATAAGAACCCAATGAATAAGTAACATTTTTTTAGTTTCAAGATTAAATAAATATTCCTTTTAAAATAAATAACAATACATTTATTCTTAAAACATACATTTAGACCAATTGTTTAATCAATTTTAATTTTTTTTGTTTTGCTGCTGCTGGTTGTGGTTGTTATAGTTTTCGTAGAAATTAGAACAACGTTTCCAAAAAATTTTTTGAAATTTTCGAAATTTCAGTTTTGTATTTTAGATATTTTTTATACTATTTAGACTATTAACTAGACCATAAACTAGACTATACGCAAGACTTTAAACTGAACTATAAATTAGACAAATAGACTAGACTATAGACAAATAGACTAGACTATAGACTAGACTATAGACTAGACTATAGACTAGACTATAGACTAGACTATAGACTAGACTATAGACTAGACTATAGACTAGACTATAGACTAGACTATAGACTAGACTATAGACTAGACTATAGACTAGACTATAGACTAGACTATAGACTAGACTATAGACTAGACCAGCGGTTCCCACCGGTTTTTACTTCGCGGACCCCTTGAGGAACTTATTTAATTTCGCGGACCTCCATACATATTTTGATATCTTATTGTTCTAAATAATTGTTCGTCCGAAAATTGACCTAGTCCATAAATCTCTAGGTCAAATAAATGTAGAGATGTCATATCTATAAAATATTCCCGATAGGTTTTTAATTGCATGGTTTTGAAGATAGAAAGACTTCTTTGTTGAAATGTTAACATGATGTTTAATTTTATGATCGTGAGATCTTTCATGTTCATTTTTCTTCAAGGTAACAAAAAGGTTTCTTTATCAAATATTGTCGGCATGTGCTTAAGGAGTCACGTTTCAAAAATTTATTGCGATTGCAGAGGGGTAAAGTGAGCTAAGTTTTCGGGAAAATAATATAAGAAAGTTGGACTTCATCCATGTTGTTGTGGAATGCATTATCCGCATAATATATGACATGAACACTTTTACTGCATGGTTTTGCCTACATATTTACGCGAAACGCTATGGATTTTCTGATGTTAATTTAATAATATTGGTCGATAAAATCAACTTAAAATCTTTGTATCACGTCGGAAGGAAATATTTATATTTAAAATTATCTAAATTAACGTATTGAAGGTGCATAAAAAGTCAGCTCAGTTTTTGAAATATATAATTTTAGTCCTTACAAACAAGAACAATTTTGCTTACAATTTGACAAACTTAAATATGGTATAAGCTTGTCTTTGAATTATGAAATGTGATCTAACTTCATAGTCCGGAATACCAGTATCCCTTATTTAATTGTAAGACAGATCATTATCCGTCTGAAATAAAAAACATTGTTTCACTACATATACAGGAAATAAAAATTACATATCAGGCAATATCTTACTCTATATACAATATAGAGTAAGATATTGCCTGATACAATAAATTTGTAGGGCCTAGCTTCTTCCTGATAAACAACCGAAAAAATAAAATTCAAAAAGTTACCAAAAAATCTGGGATTATTACATAAAAGCAGAATATTGTTTGTCTTCGCGGACCCCCTAGGATTTTACTACGGACCACTAGGGGTCCACGGACCCCCATTTGGGAACCGTTGGACTAGACTATAGACTAGACTATAGACTAGACTATAGACTAGACTATAGACTAGACTATAGACTAGACTATAGACTAGACTATAGACTAGACTATAGACTAGACTATAGACTAGGCTATAGACTAGACTGTAGACTAGACTATAAACTAGACTATAGACTAAACTTCGACTAGATTATATATTGTAGTATAAAGTATATATAAGTCCATAAAACGAGGAACATATAGAATGTAGAAAACGATATCTTAAAAACCAATTGTAACACTTTGATCTCTGGTTAAAAAAATTGTTATCTTGTGTAATTAAAAAATTTCTAGGAAACACTTTGTAATATTGTGCAATATCTCAACTAGAAAATTCAATATTTAATTTGAAATTTTCTAAATTACATTAGGAAACGGTGTAGTAGTGTTGTGTGTTAAAAGAATAATAAATTATTATACTAAGTACTCTATAGTTATTAATAGTTAGACGTTGGATGAACATTAATATTAAACTAGGACTTAATTTGCATACGAGCAAAAGTGACATCAGACATTTGGGAATAATATAAAGAAGGAAGGTGGAGAAATGAATAAAATTAATTCATTTATTTGTATATATATTATTAAACTAATAAGGCGGTAGAATATTGTTAATGAATATAAAAATCTTAATAAATAATTTTTAGTTTAGCAGGAAATGGGTTTGAACTATGACCTTTCCGCAGCTTGATGAACTGATATAATGCTTATTTCTCTGGTTTAGATTCAGACTGATTGGATCGATTTTCATTGAATTTCGGTTTATTCGTTACTTTTAAATCTGTATTAAATGAATCGGTTACTCCTTGCCTCTAACATATGTTGTTATTGCCCAAAATTACACATGTTTTTTGCCAGTTAAATGCAAATTTAATATTTCAATACCATAAAAATGTATAACAAAAAAAAAAAAAAAAAAATAACAATCATAAAAACTTTAATAACCATCAACATTTTGAGCGTCTAAAAGACATGCAAAAGTCTACATGTCTGCAATTTTTTTATATACTTTTTATGCGATATAAAATTTGCAATAAAAATAAATAATAAACAACATGCAAAACAACACAAAATGTTTATAAAAATATAATAAAAAATAAGAAAATTATAATAAAAATAAAAAAAGCTGAAATTACCAACAACATTTCTTTAAGTAACATGGCAAAATCAAATTTAGGTTAAATACTCGGGTAACTCCTACTAAAATTGAAATAGACTTTGTATGCGATGTCAGCACGAAAGGATAAGAAGAAAAGAATGAAGGATTTAAGCGATTAAGCACATATATACACAGAGGGAAAAAGAAATATACACGCTTGGTACCAAATTGGCACCAAAGAGTTTGTAATTTTTCAATAACAACCGTTGTCAAAGTATATACATACGTACGACAACACTATGTCGCAACGTTGTCAACATTGCAACAATTCGTTGTCGAAATCTAAATTTTTTACAAATACGTTGTCTAAATGTTAACAAACGTGGTAAGTTCACTATTGCAAACAATCCGTTGCCAATAGTGAGCTTACCACGTTTGTTAACATTTAGACAACGGATGTGTATAAAATTTAGATTTTGACAACGAATTGTTGCAATGTTGACAACGTTGCGACATAGTGTTGTCGTACGTATGTATATACTTTGACAACGGTTGTTATTGAAAAATTACAAACTCTTTGGTGCCAATTTGGTACCAAGCGTGTATATTTCTTTTTCCCTCTGTGTAGTTGTTATTTTTATTTTTGTGGTTAAGAGAGAGAGAGAGAAGGGTAAAGGTGAAGGCAAAAAACAGCTGTAAGAAAAATAATAACAAATCGTGCTACCGAAATAGTGGGTGGTGAGAACTTTTATTACCCAGTAGTTTTACAAGTAATCAGCAATATGATTGACACAAAATTATATATATTTGGGTCATTCCACTCTATACTGAGATAAATGAACTAGTTATTTAATAGGTTACCAAGTAAGGGTAGTTTATGGCCATTTAACTATGTATAACAGAGAGCTGTCAATAGGTTATTCTGTATGGTACTCAACCATCCTTTTAGTGTCTCTAAGTAATCTAGACAATAGACAGTTTAAACATCTTTTGAACCATTCTTTACAAAGTAGTTACTTATGTTTACCTTTTACTTCTTAAATTCTGAAAACAACATTCAAATTCCAAAATTATTTATAAATATCATGTCGATTAACTAATATTTTTTTGTAATATTTATCCATTACATATGTTGCTAACAAATCAACAACAATTTTTCATGTCATCTACCGCCCCTCCCCACCCACAAAAACACGAAACCAGGGTAACGCTCAAAAAAATGAACATTTAATGAAAATGGTACACAGCACCTAAAAATAACGAAAGGTACTAACAGACACTGTGGTAACAACACTCAAAACAATAAACAAATAAACAACAAAAGCAAGACGATGATAACAACAGAATATAAATCAGGATACCCCCTTTTTTTGCAACGAAACACCGAGAAAAACAACAACAAAATAAATAGAAAAAAAAAAAACAACAAATGCCTCAAGCCACTTTAGAGAAGATAGAGAAATGTTGAATACTTTACGTATCAAATAAAACAAATGGCGTCGACATACATAAATAAATAATAAAGAAAAGGAACAACAACAACAGAAAATCACGAAAACTTAAAGACTTAAGTAAGCTCGAGAAAGAAATTTGAAAAAAATAAAAGGTTTTTATTAAAAAATATCGGCAATATTTAAATATATAAGAGGAATATAGGGTCTATCTAGTCTGCCGGGACTTTAAACTAGCCATTCCTTGGAGTCCTTGACTCGGGGTCTGGTATTTTTATCTGCTTCAGCGGAAGTTAGTTGATCCACAGGATACGTTCTGTAACCTACAATCGGTAAAGGTGCCTTCTAGGTCCACGGAAGAGAATGTTGGTTTAAAGATCGATGTATGTATGGTGAAGTCTATATTTTGCGATAAATTCGGTGCTGTTGCCGAACATCAGATAGCCCTCAGAGCAGTGACAGTGGGGCTAAATGTTGCTAAATAATGATAAATAAATGAGATCTGAGATAAATCAGAGGTATGCCGACTTCGAATCACCTGTATTCCTATTTTAAGGCGTTTGACAAGAGTTGTACGTTGGGTTGAATGGTAATAGATGGATGGTATTTTTATCGTGTAATTTTTCTTCTCTGTCAGAATATGTGCAAACTATATTTTATTGATGCAGACTATATATCGGTCCACCAAATATGTCTCATTTCTGCAGCAACAAAGGCCATTTCAGTCTCGTTTTTGTGGATTATTTTCGTGGAATCCGGAATTGCCGGACAGGAAGCAATGGAACTGCGATGGTCAGAGATTTGATAGGTTAAGAACCTATTCGAGCAAAGTTTGCTGTCCGCCATGGGGCTCTGCCCGGGGGCATGTTACCTTGGTGAAATCTCTATCTTGGCGTTATTGCTATATCCCGGCGAAAAGAGGTGCTACCAATACCTCTAGTCTACCGGGCCTATAAACTGGTGATGCTGAAATGTATACTCGACCTTTCCTCGGAATGATTTGACAAGGGGTCGAAACAGAGCACCAGATAATCTGGTAGTGGGTGGCCAGTTGCCCACCTTTGTCCTGGCTGGTCAGTTGGTTGAGGTTCCTTCGTGATCCATGTAGTGGCTTGGGTTTATACCCAAATTCGCTGGAATTGAATGTTGTTTTAAGGACTGATATATCCTATGCCATATACATATATCTGGATTCTCTCTCCGGTGCTGTTGCCATCTCAACCGATGTTACTGGGTGATGTGACAGAGCAACTTATACTCGATTCTGAACCCGTGAAATATCTCTTACTCTTCACGTAGTAGGGCGCCAGTATAGGTTGGGGAATTTTCAGGTTGACCCTTGGTAGTTGCCTGTCATTCCGTAGATCGTTATTTATGGTCTTTATGGAACTGATGTAAGTTGGTGAACGATCGGGAGAAACGCCTCTGCCCAACAGGATACTAGTACTGATCTAGTTTACCTTTTACTTGTTTCATGCTACGCGACTTATGGTTGAGGCCCACCCCTCGGACTACCAAATACGGGCTGTTGCCAAAGCAACAGAGCCATCTCAGTAGTGTGGTTGCGCTAATTCTCACATACAGGTAGAGGCAATTTGCTTATTAATTAAATAAATTCCGATAATAGACTATAATAGTCTATTAGACCAGAACATTCTTAGCAAATACTCGATACAAGGCTAACTAGGCCAATTTATAATTATTACAAGGCTCAGGCTGTTATTATGCGCTGATGAAAAATCTTGGATTTCTATCAAAAGTGCAAAGTTTTTTCAAGTAAAATGAATTTATTCCAACTATAGATTGGAAGAATTGCATATCGCCCACTAACTAATAAATTATTTTATTTCGACTAAAATTAAAAATCTAAATTGAGAATCTTCATTTAACTTAAAGTATTTTGAGAGCTATCCTAATCTATTACATTCATATATTTGCATGCATGTATGTCTGAATATCCTTCCCACATACACTTAAATGTATTGTTTACATGTAAATGTGTTTGTAATTGTTATTGTTGTTTTTGATACAGTTTTTGTTACAGTTTTTGTTGAACAACCTGGGGGCAGCATATTTTTGAAAGTATAACAAAATATGACCCTGTAGTTTTAATGGGAGTCAATGTATCTGTTTTTGGGTTGATTCTAATTTACCTCTGTTTGATTAAGTATACTTCTCTTTGCAGTGATAATGTTCATTATCACTTTTATGTCCGTCAATAGTCTAGGGAGAAGACTTTAGATTGTTGTTATTGTTTCTATCAGATGTAATATGTTAAAGGATCAATCGACTGCATAGATTTTAAGTAAAATGTGTTAAAAATCTATGACCAAAACGAATTCTATGAAGTCAACAGTTCGGAACAGTCACCACGAACTGCAGGGAATTGTTTCGAGTGTATGTGTCAGTTATTTTTTTTGTATAAGTGTTTGTAATTTTAAGTATGTGGGTTCCTTATTTGTAATTGTATTGTTTTGCTACACTTTTAAAAATATAGAAACAAAATTGTTAAAATCATTGAAGGAACTTTTTTGGAAGAAAATGTATGTGTATTTAAACTAAACTAAAAACTTGAATGTTGATGATTATAATAATGATCTTCTCATAATCCCCTATATTCAGTAATACGTTGATAAGAAAATTCTTTAGATCCTTTTTAGTTTGATTCTTAACTAATCGATGAGAGTCGCTGTTGTGTTAATAAACAGCTTTAATGTTAAAATTTTAATTCAAAAACATTTCAAATTCTACAACGGAAGTATAAAATTTCCTTTTAAAATTTTCATATTTTAAAAACTTTCTTCAATTCTACACTGTTAACCGTTCGCCTATTGTGAAAAATATACGAAAAAATAAAACCGAAAAAAGAAAAAGTTTTAGATTTACCACAGGATGTGAATAATTTCCCCACAAACAGAAGTTCCCCTATATATTTGAATAAAAAATTATTTCGTTCTTTTAACACATGTGTGGAATTTTGCAGTCTCCCTGTTTTATAAAACAAAGTTTTCTATTTTTTTTTTTGGATTTTTCCTTCCGTGTATATTAAATTGGGGTTAGTGGTAAAACCACTACTACTACACTATCAAGGAATTTGAAAATTTTTGTTCAGTCTTTTGTTCTTTTTTTTTGTATTTTTAACTTAAACCGGATGTTGTATTTGGGAGAAATTATACACATACCAAGACAATCAACATGAAAAAAAAAAAACATTACAAAAAAGGAAAGAAAGCAGAGAAATGAAAAAAATTCAAAACATATTGTTATGAAATGTTTCTATTCTATGCTTTTTTTGTAACACTTTTTTCATTTAATGCCAGCTATTATTTGCTTTTTCTAGTCGAAAGAAGGTGCTTTTTAAGTATTTTTTGAAATTGTATTTTTTTCACAACTTGTTGCCTTTTGTTAATGCAAAAATCTATAAAAAGTCATTTAGGTAAATAAGTATAAAAATACATACACATACATATAATAATAATATGTATGAAAATATCAACAACGACAATCCGAAAATATGAAGGTTGAAGTAGAATTTTTATTGTTGTTCATTTAGAACAAATAAAAAACAAAAGTCTGTCATGACCAACTGTATTATGCCCTACACAAATACATATAAAATCTTTCTCGGACGTAGGAGTTATATCAGAACTATGACTACTTATTGCGAGATCATCAAAAATCTGATGTGTCCAAAACATACTCTATGTATGACATACGAACGAACGAACGAACGAACGAACGAACTAACTAACTAACTAGCTAACTAACTAACTAACTAACTAACTAACTAACTAACTAACTAACTAACTAACTAACTAACTAACTAACTAACTAACTAACTAACTAACTAACTAACTAACTAACTAACTAACTAACTAACTAACTAACTAACTAACTAACTAACTAACTAACTAACTAACTAACTAACTAACTAACTAACTAACTAACTAACTAACTAACTAACTAACTAACTAACTAACTAACTAACTAACTAACTAACTAACTAACTAACTAACTAACTAACTAACTAACTAACTAACTAACTAACTAACTAACTAACTAACTAACTAACTAACTAACTAACTAACTAACTAACTAACTAACTAACTAACTAACTAACTAACTAACTAACTAACTAACCAACTAACTAACTAACTAACTAACTAACTAACTAACTAACTAACTAACTAACTAACTAACTAACTAACTAACTAACTAACTAACTAACTAACTAACTAACTAACTAACTAACTAACTAACTAACTAACTAACTACTATTAATTAATTAACTACTATCTATCTATCTATCTATCTATCTATCTATCTATCTATCTATCTATCTATCTATCTATCTATCTATCTATCTATCTATCTATCTATCTATCTATCTATCTATCTATCTATCTATATCTATCTATCTATCTATCTATCTATCTATCTATCTATCTAACCAAGGACTTAAATAGATTAAAACAAGTTTTCATTCCTAATAACATTGAGTTATCCTAAAAATTTGTTACTATCTATATAACCAAGGACTTAAAAAATAGATTAAAACAAGTTTTCATTCCCAATAACATTGAGTTATCCTAAAAATATGTTACTGGCGTTACAAACATTAGCATAGTCTCATTATACCCTCCCCACTATTGTAGTCTAGATTTGATCACAGTGAAAAGAAACCTGAACAGGAAATCGGATGTAGTAATATTTTAACTGTAAACCTTAGGGCTATACAGCAAAGTAACTAAATAATTTAGGAAATACTTGTACACGACATATGAGAATTAAGAATTGTGTTTTTATTTTTGTTTTTAACCACAGACTTTTGGCCTGTAAAAAAAGGACCCTGAAGGGATAGAAACTGTGATAGTTGTTAAACACTAAAAACTTAACAAAAATGTTCAGGAAAAAAGTTTAAAGTTAGATTCGAGCACCAATGAACTTCATAAATAGAATAGATTTCCTATAAGTGTGATATTCCTTTTATGACATTCTGAATATCTAAGTGTCTGTTCTATGCTGATATTTGATGTAAATACAAGAGAGGCACTGAAAGTATCAACTTGATTATAATTTATTTTTTTTATATTCTTTAACTTAATTTGATAATTTGATTAATATTTTATTCTTCTTTTTTATAATTTCAGGTAAGCACAATTCCTAAGCTTATTTTTATAAGAAGTCATTTTCAAAATGTCGGTAAGTTATTCAAAAATCTCGTCTGAGAAAATGAAAGAGGCCTTTATAAGAAATTGGAAAGATTTGAAGTGTATGTATAAGTATATGGATAAGTCTATTGAATATGAATTTGAGAACTAGTATATTGACTGGTCTATTCATTTATGTATGGACCAGTTTATGTATTAGTCTTTGAACTTATCTATTAACTAGTCTATGGGGTAGTCCATTGGCTACTCTAACTAGTCTTTGGACTAGTCTATGAACTATTATATTAACTAATCTATGGACTAGACTATAGACTAGTCTATGGACTTGTCTGTGTACTAGCCTATTAGTCTATGGACTCCATAGGTTAGTCTATCTTCTATTTTTATAACTGTTTCAAATTAAACTTGATCCCCTTAAAATACATCTATTTGATTTTTTCTCTTTTCTCATTTTGGGAAACCTTTTCAATCTTCCTTACTTCTTACCTTACAAGTACTTCATACAAAGTGTTCTCAAAAAAGAAATTGCCTTTTTTAATGAAGATTAATTTCAGTCTTATTGGCACTTGTATCAATGTCAGTTTTTGGGCTTCGACAATATGCAATGAGATCTAAATGTGCAAAAAAGACACAGTAATAGTGATATTACCACTTAATGGCAAATGGTCATGTTAACAATTGTCAATGTTAATGTGAATAAATTTGTCTTGTGATGAACAAAATGTCAAAGAAAATATAGCATATCATGTTTTGTAAATATAAAGTAATAAATTTTGTGACAATAAGAAGTATTAAGGAAACACGACTTTAATAAAGTGATTAATATGAGACAAATTTTTCGACATATTTTGTTTCAATAATAAAGTTTTGTTAAGCTGTTATAAATAGGTCTTTAAAAAAATGTGTCCTATGTAGTAAAATTTTCTTTGTTTTCCATGAGACCCTTAGCGGCCTGGGTCTTCTTTTCGGAAATTCAAAAATTTCTTAAGAATTTAAAATAATTTCCATTAAAATAAGTTAAATTTCTAAAAATGTTCTAAATTATGCATTAAAAAGTTTTTTTTAGTAAAAAGTTCTATTCAAATACTTTTTTTAATTTAAACAACAATTTAAATTCAAATTTTTCATTTTTAAAATCCTACATTAACATTTTTCTGCAATTTATTTTGTTAGAAAACAAGACAGAAGCACTTTCAACAGGAATAACAACAGCACAAAAGTATGCAATAAAAACAAAAAAGCATTTACACACACATACAGCTGAACACACACAGTATGAGTCAGAATTTAAGTAACACAAATATTTTATCCAGGCATAACAACTACATACTAGGTAATGGGTATTAGTGGAATAAGTAGTACCATCATGAAGAAAAAAAAAACAGCAGGAGAGTAGCAAGTAGTGTGGGAGTAAACAATAACAACAATGTTGAGGAGAAGAGGAGGAAAAACAAGATATAGTATCCCAATATTACTAACATATAGTGAATGTAACCATAAAAGGCAAATTGTAACAAGAAGAAAACTAAGAAAGAAAAGTAATAAAAACAACAAAAGAAAATTAACCAAGAATATAATATAATATGTCAAGTATTTGTTGTTATTGTTTATTGCATTTACTGCTCAACAAAAACTATAATATAGAAAATCTAAACAACAGCAACAACAATAATAAAACATGCAAATGTCAAAGTAATAAAACCCGGAAATTCGAAGGACATTTTCGAATATTACAACATTTTAGCACACATACACAAACACATATTTACAAACCCCTACAGTTACTTTAGTAAATAAATAATGGCAGAAAACCCCGTTATAATGTGGGTAGAAAAGAAAATAAAACGCAAAACACAAACAATAAACAGATGTTTTTACTCTCAATAGCATCCAAAAACAGAAATTATAACAGTTTTACTGTTAATTGCAAAAATATAAATACAAAGAAATAGAGAGAGAGAGAGAGAGAGAGTGTTTGTGTTTTAGAGAAAAGCTTTTTATGTTTGGTTATGTTTGTGTGTGTAATAGAGAACATTTGCCTTAATGGCGCTCTAAACAAGTTTTTTGCAAAAGTGTTAGAATTTAAAAAGCGCATGATTTTCTTTAATAAAAACACACACAAAATGTTCGAAAATTTTATAGTATTTTCGAACATTATGTTCGAATTTCTTAAAAAAAAATTTTGTTGTTTTTTCATTCGCTTTAACAAAGCAAAATAAAAATAAATATTCTTTTTGGCAAAAGCATTAGAAATGAGTAACAAAACCTAAAAAAGAGCACAAATAACAGAAACAAAGAGAGAGAGAACGCTTTTGAATTTGTGTAGAAATGTGTGTTTGTCTAATATTATTAAAATTATAAACTGTGTATGAGTATTTGAAATGTTGTAATAAATTATTAAACAATTTGTTTTGTATGGTTGTTGTTGTATGTACATTTGCCATTTATGCCGGCAATTATTTTATTACATACCAACAAACTTACATACAGACAAACATTCAAATAATTTCGTTTTCTCAATTACGTTAGAAACACAAATTGTGATTAGATTTGTTGTAGTATACTTTAAGCAAACCGACCCCATAATTATTTTTCCGTTTATTTTTTGTTTTTTTGTACCTTCTCTGAACTTGTTTTAGAATTCCTTGTAGGGCGAGGTGTTAGTAAGTGGGGGTAGGAGAGGTGTTAACATTTCTCTGGTAATCGTGTCGAAAAATTTACAACAACCAGCTAATACCTAATTATGATTACAACGGCCTGTTAGGGTTATTATTATGTTTTTTTGGGGGGTAAGAAAATCTAATTTGACTTTTTCTTATGCTTATTAAAGGGTTAATTATAAATAATAACCTTTATTGTGTCATATTTTTTAGGGGATTTGTTTGCTAAAAAATCATAAATATAAAAACTAGGGGATGTAGGTTTTCGTATAACGTACGTCAAATGTGGCTTATTAAGCGTTTTTTAAATACAATTTAGAAAAATAATTAAATTATTTGTAATTATTTTCCAAGATATTTAAATATTTCAACTTCATTTATATACATAATTCTAATTAATACTTAATAACTTTTCGCATTTGACCTAAATTTAAATATCATTTACCGATTTCGAGAAAAAGTTCCATTAGATATGTATTATAACGGAGTTGAAAGAAATGCAGTTAGTTAGTTAGTTAGTTAGTTAGTTAGTTAGTTAGTTAGTTAGTCAGTCAGTTAGTTAGTTAGTTAGTTAGTTAGTTAGTTAGTTAGTAGTTAGTTAGTTAGTTAGTTAGTTAGTTAGTTAGTTAGTTAGTTAGTTAGTTAGTTAGTTAGTTAGTTAGTTAGTTAGTTAGTTAGTTAGTTAGTTAGTTAGTTAGTTAGTTAGTTAGTTAGTTAGTTAGTTAGTTAGTTAGTTAGTTAGTTAGTTAGTTAGTTAGTTAGTTAGTTAGTTAGTTAGTTAGTTAGTTAGTTAGTTAGTTAGTTAGTTAGTTAGTTAGTTAGTTAGTTAGTTAGTTAGTTAGTTAGTAGTTAGTTAGTTAGTTAGTTAGTTAGTTAGTTAGTAGTTAGTTAGTTAGTTAGTTAGTTAGTTAGTTAGTTAGTTAGTTAGTTAGTTAGTTAGTTAGTTAGTTAGTTAGTTAGTTAGTTAGTTAGTTAGTTAGTTAGTTAGTTAGTTAGTTAGTTAGTTAGTAGTTAGTTAGTTAGTTAGTTAGTTAGTTAGTTAGTTAGTTAGTTAGTTAGTTAGTTAGTTAGTTAGTTAGTTAGTTAGTTAGTTAGTTAGTTAGTTAGTTAGTTAGTTAGTTAGTTAGTTAGTTAGTTCGTTCGTTCGTTCGTTCGTTCGTTTGTTCGTTCGTTCGTTCGTTTCGTTCGTTCGTTTCGTTCGTTCGTTCGTTCTTTTCGTTCGTTCGTTCGTTCGTTTTTCGTTCGTTAGTTCGTTCGTTCGTTCGTTCGTTCGTTTTCGTTCGTTCGTTCGTTCGTTCGTTCGTTCGTTTCGTTCGTTCGTTCGTTCGTTCGTTCGTGTTCGTTCGTTCGTTCGTTGTTTCGTTCGTTTCGTTCGTTCGTTTCGTTCGTTCGTTTCGTTTTAGTTCGTTCGTTCGTTCGTCCTTTCTTCCCTCCGGCCCTATTTTAATGTCACCCTTTAAAAATTTTTGATACCGAGGGGACCAGGTACATGCTAAAAACGCCTATATTCTATGGAAATTATATTTCAATTTTAACATTTTTGTTTACGCAAAAATTCAAAAAAAGCTACTTTTGCCATAATTTAAAAAAATCTTTCATAAATTTCTTAATTGCTTAATGATTTATACAGTTTTAAAAACTAGACATAATTTCCAATCCCTTGATATATAAAACGTCTATCATGTTCTATTCAAATGAAAAATTGAGGAAGAAATATTTAATATATCATGATAACACTGGCTCCTTATGTTTTTTTCATCCATAATATGTATACGTGGCGTGCGAAAAATTTAATTTTGAAAATTTAATTAGGATTTTGATCCCATCGCCGATGTTGCTGAAACTTCTAGAAAGCATGTCTGATATACATAGCTATTGAACATTTGAATCCCGAAGCTAAATAGGTCGTCAGAAAATTGATTTCATCAAATATGCAGACGGACATAGCTTAATTGACTAATCACTAATATGTCTGCAAACAAAATAAAACAAAATTATTGTCCATTTTACCCACCTTCGACTGTACTTTTAATTTTTGATTAAAATTTGATCACAATGTGTGTAGCATACAATGAATTTGCATTTTTTTTATGTTGATGGTACGTTAAAAATTTTATAGCTTTTTTAACGTACCATCAACATTGACAACATTGTTGTTGTGTTTCACATGCGAACTCGTGCTTGTATGTAAATTTTTTGAGCATAAAATTACTACTAGATTTATGTGTTGTTAACCTTGAAACTCATCATCCTAAAACATAGTGAGTAGCGTACAAATAAGAGAAAAACAATGTCTACTAAAAATAATGTTCATGTTGTTGTCGTTATTAAATAGTTATGTACGTATAAGCAGGGTTGGAAATGTTAGTACTTTGGGTACTTTTTGAAAACTTAGGAAATTGTGGAGATTTAAAAACAAACTTTGTTTAGGCAAATTTTAAATTTTTATTTTATGATCTTTCCATCCCAACCCTGACTATGAGTTTGATTTTATATACATTCGTACATAATATATGCATTTGTATTCATATGCATAAATTCATGTATGAGACCTGTCTCATGTTGTTAGGTTTTTTTTGCATTTAATTTAATTATGCTGCTTTAAGTTTATTTGTTTTTAACCCCCCTTCTCTCTCACTGTCTTCGTCTCTTTCCTACACTCTTGTTGTTTATTTTTGAGTTTTTTGCTAAAATATTATGATTATTTTAATACCTAACACGAGTTTTAATTTCTTAAAACAAAATGAACATAAATATTTAAAAGTTAGAAAATTTTGGTTGGTCATACCCGATCCAATTATGCCCTATTCCATTCAAATCATTTCATTCAAAATCAAATTTCATTTATTTATTTTTAAAGAAACAACCTATAGTTTGATTAAAAGGTTCACATGGATGGACAGGAGACATTGCTGAATCGTCTGATAATGCTCCGATGGGGTGTTACAAACATCAGCCTAAACACATAATACTTTCCTCACAGTAGGGTTTAAAACAATAGCGAGAGAAAAAACCTGATTTCCGTATGTGTATTCTAGGGATTAAGCATGATAAACAAGATTTAAAATCTGGTGCTGTAAAAGGGTTTCATTTTTATCTCTTTTTTCGTTTTACAAAATTTCAGTTGTAATTTTTATACGTGAAATGTTTTTAATTACTTAAAAAATTAAATAAAATCAATAAATCATTAAAATTTGTACGTATGACTGGCAGTCAGACTTGTTTTGTATTTGTAAAGTGCCAGAGCACATCAAATAATCAGTTCGACTTTGACTTCTCTTTATAGAAATATACATACATATATAAATGTATGTACTCTCGTATGTAGAATATCAAATTCCAAATGCTGACTGGTACTTTAGTGTACAACTCAGGGCCCCAGTGACATAAGAAAAAGTACTAACTTTAACCCAAAAAGTACTTTCTACTTTAACTGAATATCTACAAAAAATCTTCTGAATATGAAAATCTAATAAACATTTTTAATCTTATTTCGTACTTAATTCAAAAATACATACACTGATACGCATCTTAAAATATAATTCTCATTTAGTTAAGAATATTTTTGCAATTAGTAGTTGAGTTGAATTGCTAATGTCTGTAATATAACTGCGTTTTTTGCAATACAATTTTTTTGCGGAAATGTTGTGAATTCTGAAATCAACTACGCATCACGCTCCATGTAAACCAGCCAGTGCTTTTAATAAAACCGATCATGTTTATCAGTGACGCATCTCTGAGACAGTCTAGATCATGGAAAAGAGCTCTAATAAGATAGAGTAGTCTGTGCTCTTATAAGGCTGGACAGTCACATAGAAGGTGTTGTACCGATTCCACATCCTCTTCGTCTAAGCAGCTTCTACAGTAGCTATGATTTGGGTAGCCCATACGTTCTGACATATGTCCAATCATACAATGCCCAGTAATTATACCAGTTAGAAGCCTAATCGAGTTCATATCAAGAGATAAGAGAATCCTAGTCCTATCTGTTGTCAGAGTGGGCCAGAGCAGTCTCGATATTCTACAAGTGGTGATATTTGACCACCTGAGTTCCGTCTCACTCAGAGCCCATTCATCTATCAGTTTTGATAGGTTCGTCAGGGGAGCGTGAATATCCTTTTGCTCAAGGGTTTAGACCAGGGACGACCCTTTGGTTGCGCATTCATCAGATATTTCATTTCCCTGGATGCCCTCATGTCCTGGAACCCATATCAACTCAACGTGATGTTGTGTCAGTTGTGCCAACGTGAATGCAATTGAGAAGACATTCCGACTTAATGACATTGGAGTTAAGAGCCTTGATTGATGCAAGGCTGTCCAAGTATATATGTATAGTCGAATTTTCGAGATTTAGTTACCGGATTCTTCTCACGGTCTGCCTAAAGGACCGTGCAGGTGTCAGGTAGTCGAAGAGACAGTAGAAGATTTAGATCATCGGAGAAGATACCCGATCCCGTACCCCTTTCTGTCTTTGAGCCATCTGTGTAGATTGAGATCTCATCGTCCCTTAGGACAGTATTCGTGGCCCAATCATCCCTTGTCGGTATTTTGGTCTTGAATGACCTATTAAAATTCAGTGTAGATAGAATGTAATCTGTTTCCTTCCCCATGATAGGCCTGCCTATCTTTTGTAGGATGGTGCCATGACCAATACGGTCGTGCTTCAATTCGTTCGACAGTTTAAGTCGTGGAGCAGATTTAGCAGAAATGCATTTGATGTATATATCAAGGGGAGTTATGTTTAGCATCGTCTCTAGACTAGCCTGAGAGGTGGAGCTCAAACAGCCAGTGATTGCAAAACATGCTTATCTTTGTACCTTGTTTAGAATAGAGAGATGAATCTTGGTATCCACCGCTCTCCACCAAAGAAGAGCTCCGTAGGTCTTATGACCGCGGTGTACATCCAGTGCACAATGTATGGTTTAAGACCCCATCATTTCCCAAAAGTTTTCCTACATATATAGAAGGCACATAATGCCTTCTTCATTCGACTCTCAGCATTACGTTTCCACGAGAGTTTAGAGTCTAGGATTACGCCAAGATATTTGGCCTCGCTTAAGGTGTTCAAAATGGTACCATCCAAACAGAGGTCTGAATTCTGGAATTTTGTACCTCATGGTGAAAAGAACCAGTTCAGTTTTGGCCGGGTTGACACCCAGACCGTTTTCCTTGGCCCATGATAGTAGAAATCAATTTTATTATTATCTTAAATAAAGTATGTAATTGGGTTTAGATCAAAACTAAAAATTCTCACTTTGAACCAAAAAGGGCTTTAAATAGGTTTTCGATACATAACGGATCCGTACTTGAATCAAGTATTTATGTATGTACTTGGTTTAAGAAAAGTCGTACTTCTGAAACTACTTCGAATTGATTTGAGTACGGATTACCCAATTCTTTTTGAGAGTAGCAACTAGTTCTATTTTGAACAGTTCACGTCACTTTAATATGACATCCTTCCAGGAGTGGTTCAATTACACTTTTCAGACTTTGCTTTACAGATATACAAAACAAACTTATGTATACCGATTTAGTCCAATCAATTGCTAATGTTTTAATTTTAAACATTTCCAAATTTTTGTTTACTTTTTCATCATACATTTAGATTGATTCCGTGACCAATGACCCCTTTCCACAATTAATATCAATTCTAATTGGTTCATTCAAATTTCCTTAAACTCTTGACCTTTTTGGAATACAATTACACTCCGTAAAAAGATTTTAATTGCCCTAACACTCAATACCATTTGAACTTACTAATTATATAGCTATTTAAAAAAGTTATTGCTTTAACAGATAATAATAAATTAACAAGTTTTATATAAAAAGAATTGAAACTATATTAAACAACTGTAATACAATATGATTGATCTTAACATTTAATTTGTTCTAACTAAACGAAATTAACACTATAATAATAATAACGTTTTCATATGAGATTAGATTACAAAATTGTATGTGTTTTCATTTTTGTAATTTTAAATTTATTTAAACGAAATGTTTTTTATTGTAATGATGGTTTTCTCCAGTGTTACCAGGTTAGCCTTTTTGAGGCTAAATTTGGGATTTTTATCATGGGAATTTAATAATTAATAATTTTAAAGGCAACAAGTATAAGTTCGGTATATACGAAACAAAAAATATAAATATTTTAACAAATTCTGTAAGAATTGGTGTTTATTGGATCTAGAAACTTTATTGCTGTTATTAAAGCTATGAAAAGTTAGTCTTTTTTTGCTTTATTTTCTAGACCTTTTAGCCTTTTATGGAAAAAGAATATAGAATATCTTTGAAATATATAGTTTAGGGCCATTAAAAGTTTATTCCTTTTTACACGATGTTCCGATCTATATGTGCGCTGGACTTCCGATACGACGATTGCTTAGAAAGTTCAAATCTATAGGTTATTGAGCGATATCGTTTGTCGTCATCGACATTTAAATAAGTTTATTTCAGTCTGCTTCGATATAGATGTCGTGATTCCTAATAGTTTTATGAAGATGAAGTGAATTTGTGTTCACATCTTGTAATTTGTTTGTATTTTAATTATTGAATATGACTATTGGGAGTTTCACTATATGTGACCTTTCATAGTTCGATAATAGTTTCAATTTCAATGGTGTTTCGCAGGTCGGCTATACGGAACACTTTTTTGACGGAATCCAAAATGCAACAAACACCGTTAGTTAGAAGCCATTCTATTTGGGAAAAGAGTGGCTATTCCCGGAAATCTAATCAAATATTCCCATACATGTGTCACAGAATTTATAGACATTATCGTATGTATGAATCCCCCCGGGGCATGTTTCCATGATGATAGATCCTATCTTAGTGTATTGTAATACCGGGGTAACGAGGTGATATCAGTACCTCTATTTTGTCGGTACTATAAACTTGTGATGATCAAATGTGTCATCGGCCTTTCCTTGGAATGATTTGACATGGGGTCGAACCAGAGAAGCAGAGAATGTCGGTTAAAAGACTGATGCACAATGAAATCTATAATTATGGATAATTTCGGTGCTGCTGCCGAAGTCAAAAGATACCTCACAGAGGAGAAAGTTAGGGACTAAGCGTTGGAAATGAGTTGGTGTTAAGGGTATTTAATACAGGATGAATGTTGAGATATACAGATTTTCCCCGGCCGATTTACCACAGTGTGTTCTCTATAAAAATCGTCGGCTTATTTGATGGATTCGAGTTTCGGTCTACCGAAAGTCATAGAAGCTCACCCTGTGGATGAAAATTACAACCGAGAAATAAATAATAATTGTTCACGTAAAGCACTTCGAAATACATGATTATGAATGACTCAGAAATCAAATATCGTCTGTGTAACCAAGATGCCTCAAGTGTTGATACCTCCAAAGTTTTTTTTTTAATTTATCGAAATGATCGCCACATGATTTAATAACATAGAGTCCATCTCTCTTTCTTCGGAGGATTCTGCACTCTTGCAGAATTCGGCTCTTAGTGTTTTCGTAATTATTAAAAGCTTTTAAAAAAGCTCTTAAAAGTTTAAAATGAGACGACTACTAATCCAGCTGTCAAAAAGAATGCTAGCATAAAAGTCTGGCGATAAAAGTCACTTAGTAGTAACGCATACGATTAAAGCCTTATAATTTTTCAATTCTTAGAAAGTCATTTAAAATATCAAAAGCTTTTACAGGACAAGCTGTTGACTTGATTTAGGCATGAATTATTATCGTAAAAGTCTGAATTTTCCCTTCGTTTAATATTTATTCTCTTAGTTAGAAATAATCAAAGACCTTGGTCCATTCATAATTCCTTCGAATTGTAAAGTTGTTCTGGATCTCCAGGATTGTTAGAGAATCGGCAGATATTTCCAAATATTATTGAATGTGACTTACTGTCGCACTTTATCCAAAGAATAAAGCATTTTTTGACTAAAATTGTTTCTGAAACCCTTGATTTTTGTCACTAGATCTCATATTGGTGAGTTTCTTTGCAGAAGGTTAACAATCGCTGCTTTGTTTCTCTAGCGATCTTCAAGTTTTTTTCTTAAATTAACATGATAAAGCTTTGTCCTATTGTCAGCCTGCTCTCGGCTCTAATCAAGCTTTAATGGTTGTCACTCTAAAAATATTATTTATATTACAAAGATATCTTTGTAATATCACTTTATATTATTAAATGTTTATATTAAATAATAACAAATGTTCGGATCATATTTATAATTAATACATTACAAAATCATCGATGAGTGACAATGACAGTGTTTGTGGTTTATAATTGCAATTAAACGGTTTTAAGGGCTTACAAAGTGTTTAGAACGAAACCACAAAGGAAATCTTTCGAAAATCTTAATTTTCTATTAATGATAAATAAATATAAAATCAATGACAAAATGGCAAAATTAAGCACCAATTCCTGGTATATCGTTTTAAACTTTCCTCCAATACTTAAACTATAAAAATTTGAGCTGAAACTAAATTGTAGTTTAAAAACTCTCTATTTCAATAAAGACTTAATAAATGCGGTCTAAAGTTCACTGTAAAAATAAAATTGTGTAATTAAATTTGAAATAAAATTCCCCATTATTCCAAGTATTACAACATTATTTCAGTGTTTTTTTTTTTCTGTTTTATATTATTTATTTTGAATTATACCGACTGCATTATAAATATTTATTACTTATGTTTATTTTATTTCTTATTTTCTGTATTAATAATAAATAAATTTACATTTTTTGCAATATTTTTTGTTTGTTTTATTTGTTAAAGTCTAAAAGAACGTCATTAAATTTTGTTGTTTTTTTTTTCTCTCGTAGTCAGTACATTAAATTTGTGTGAAAATTAAATTGAAATCATGTGACCAACTGAATTCCATTTCGCTTTAGATGGTTTGTGTCTCATTGTTGTCGTCTCTGATTGTTGGTGGGTTGGTTCATTGGTTCGTCGAGCAGTCTGACGTATTGGCAGGCTGTCTGTCTGTCAGTTTTTTTATTTTTTTGCTCAACAACGATGATGAATATTTATTTGTTTTTTCTCTTTATTGTATTCAAAGTATATTAGTTTTTAAGTTTATTTTATTAGTTTTCTCTCAATTTTTTTATTGTGTTTTTTTTTTGTATAAAATGAAAATTTTATTAACAAATATTGTAGTTTAAAATTTTATAAAAAAAATAAGGAATACATTTTAAACCTATTGGTAGTATGTATACCTCAGGCTATCAAATCCTTGAAATGAAATTGTTTACAGAACTCTAAAGAAGAAAAATAACGACAAAATATTATCAGACAAAAGTCTACGTTATTGCTCGACAAGCCCTTAAGATTTTTCCAATGTTTCGCATGCCTGTATAAGAAAGTATGACAAAAAAATATATACTTAAGGAACTGATAAAACTGAAATACATTTGACACATGTATAGTTGTTTTTATTTATGAAATATACCCGGTAGATTTAGAGGCAACGTTGCCAACATTGCAACAATTCGTTATCGAAATAGAACTTATATACACATCCGTTGTCTAAATGTTAACAAACTTGGTAAGCTCACTATTGGCAACGGATTGTTTGTCAATAGTGAGCTTACCACGTTTGTTAACATGTAGACAACGGATGTGTATAAAATTTAGATTTCGACAACGAATTGTTGCAATGTTGTCAACATTACATAGTGTTGTCGTACGTATGTATATACTTTGACAACGGATGGTATTAACAAATGATAAACAGTTTGTTGTGTACCTTTGCATTACCTTTAACCAATAAAATCGCTAGCAAATATCTGTAGTGGACGTCTCCTAATGCAATTCAAGGTTTAAATATAATTTATAATTGTAAAAAAATCGATGGGAGTAAAATTTTCAAGATCTGCAGGGCATAAAGAAACCTAACTGTGTGAGGATTTTTGAAACTGTATGTTTATATGAATTGCTATATTTGTTTACGTACATATATATAATTTTAATGAGCGTCATCATTTCTAATAGCAAAGGAACTAATTTCTGTTTTTAAATTAATTTCATTTGATTGACCAACAAGACAAACCCACTAGCTAATGGGGTAAATAGTACATAGATTTTGATTATATTGTTTGAAAAAGAATTGCCACATATACAAAAAATTTAACTGTTTTATTAATTTTTTTATAAAAATAGAATTTAGAGAAAATTTTGTTACAAAAATAGAAAATGTTGAAAATTTTTTCTAAAATAAAAATTTTTCAAAAATTTTCTATAAAAATATTATTTAAAAAGAAATAGTTTGAAAAATTTTTAATAAAATAAAGTAATGTTTGTAAATTTTTGTATGAAAAGAGACATTTTTTAATATTTTTCTTTAAAAAAAGATAACATTTTTGAAAAATTTTCTATAAAACTAGAAAGTTTTGAAAATGTTTCTATAAAATAAGGAATTTTTCAAAATTTTTCTGTAAAAAAATCTTAAAACTCTTAATGAAAAAGAGAAAATTTTTAAATTTTTCTTAAAAAAAGATAAATTTTTTTACATTTTACTATAAAAAAAGATACATTTTTGAAAAATTTGTTGGAAAATTTTTAATATAAACAAAGAAATGTTTGTAAATTTTTGTATGAAAAGAGAAATTTTTGAAAATTTTTCTTTAAAAAAGAGAAAATTTTGTATATTTTTCTATAAAAAGAGACATTTTTGAAAATTTTTATATAAAAAAAAATTTTTTTCTATTAAAAATAAAAATTTTTAAAAAATTTTCTATAAAATGAGTTAGTTTCGTAAGTTTTCTATAAAAGGAGGCATTTTTGAACATAATTTTTGAAAAATTTTTTCATAAAAAAGTGACATATTTGAAATATTTTCTAAAAGAAAAGAGAAATATTAGAAAATTTTTCTATAAAAAATAGAGAAATTTTTTAAACATTTTCTATAACAAAAAGATTTCTATTAAAAAAGAGACATTTTTTAAAATATTTCTATAAAGAAAAGAGACATTTTGGAAAAAAATTTCTATCAAAAAGAGAAATTTTGAAAAATTTTCTATAAAAAATAATGTTTGAAGATATTTCTATAAGAGAAATTTTTCAAAAATCTTCTGTAAAAAACGATAAAATATTGAAAAAAATTCTATAAGAAAAGAGACATTTTTGAAAAAAATTCTTTAAGAAAAGAGACATTTTTGAAAAATTTTCTATAAAAAAGAGAAATTTTTAAAAAATGTTCTATAAAAAGAGAAATTTTTGAAAAATCTTCTATAAAAAGTCAATTTTTTGGAAAATTCTATAAATAAAGAAAAATTTTTGAAAATTTTCTATAAAAAGACAAGAAATTTTTGAAAATTTTCTATAAAAAAACGAAAAATTTTTGAAAAATTTCTATAAAAAAACGAGAAATTTTTGAAAAATGTTTATAAAAAAGAGAAATTTTTGAAAAATTTCTATAAAAAAAGAGAAATTTTTGAAAAATTTCTATAAAAAAAGAGAAATTTTTGAAAAATTTCTATAAAAAAAGAGAAATTTTTGAAAAATTTAAAAAAAAGAGAAATTTTTAAAAAATTTCTATGAAAAAATAAAAATGTTTGAAAGTTTTGATATAAAAAAGTGGATTTTTTTTTTTAATTTTCTATAAAAAAGTGGGCATGTAAATATCTGTTTATAAGCAGTTTCTAATGGTAGTTTCCGACCAGCAAAGCGCAATGAGGTTTTAGATGAGCTCTCTTGTACTCTTTCTTTCATGCGTGCGATTGCTCACACATGTAATAAAAGCAAACAAATTCAGTGGGAAAGCTTATTTTACTCTGAGCATTTCGCTGTTTTAGACGAAAAGTTTCAAATGTTGAGATAAGAACAGAGGTAGGTGTAAAGCAGCGAAACGCAGTGAGCTCTCAAATGAGCTCTCTTTCACACATATGTACGTATGCTCACACATGTATAAAAAACAAGCAAAACCAGCCAGAGAACTAATTTTTTACTCTTTGCCTTTCGCTGGTGTAAAGCAGCCATCAACTGAGAGTGAGAAAGACAAAGTAGCTTTCTTACGCGTGAAAGAAAGAGTACAAGAGAGTTCATTTGAGAGCTCACTGCGTTTCGCTGTTTTAAATATTCGTTTGTGTATACGTTCCTGTGAAAATGAGAGAACTCACAAGAGAGAGATCTTTTTGTCGATATCAGATGTAAACACAGATTTATAAAATATTTCCACATTTTCTATAAGTGCTAAGTCATGCTGACTTATTTTTTATTTAGTTCTTGAACACTCATGATTTGTTTTTGTACTAGATACCATTTTAAGCCTTGAGATAAACAACATAAATTGTTTCCCCTAATCTAAATCAAATTACTTATGCCGATCCAAAAAAAAAAATTATCAACAGAAATTTTGATATTGCTGACGCACGAAAAAACGTGCCCACCTAGGCTATTTTGCGTTTTTTTGCTATTTTCCATTCATACATTTCAAATCACAAGAAATTCAACAATAAAATAAATAAATTATATTTTATGGTTGAATTCTTTACTTTTTTTATTAGTATCAAACTATTTTCATTTATAGATTTTAGTCAACATGTTTGTGACAACTTAAAAATTTTCGTCATTTGTATGTATATATTTTTTCGATGTTAAGAAAAGGCCAACTCTTTGGGGGGGTTCATATGTATGTACGTGATGACAGATAGTTTGCTTTGGTCCCTAAATAGAAAACATGGAACATTTGTATCGCGTGTATAAAAATTATGGGGCCATTAAATATGAACAACAGTTTTATTTTTCGCAATTTGGTTTATCAAATTGGAAAAGTGTGTTAAATCTTTATGTAGGCCGTTAGCTATTTTTAAATTTCTAGGCGAAATGTGTGTATTTCAAAACGTTTGATAAACTTTTGACGGACTCGCTAAATCCATAGAACCATTGAAAGATGTGTTAGTTTATCTTTGATAATAATGAGAGGCAAATTGGGTGAGTGCGAGAAAGAGTTTGATTTCTTTTAAACCAGTCATCGGCAGAGAGTGTCAGATGAGCTCTCTGACTAAGTCTGGCATTGAGGTTCATGGAAATAGAACTAGGATTGACAAATATTAATGAATTGATCTTGCTTCAACTAGTTTTGTAATCGTTTAGCTCTGTATATAATAGGAGACATATTGAATGAGTGTGAGTAAGAGAAAGAGTTAAATTTATTTTAAACCAGGCATAGGCAGAGAGTAACAAATGAGCTCTTTGTGTAACTAAAGCACTGAGGAATTGTCAATGAACCTGTTGAATAAAATAGAACTGGGATTGAGAGTTTAACTTTAATCTAAAGAGAGGCAGATTTAACTCTGATCTATTGGAAGACAGATTGAATGAGTGTTAGTGAAAATGAGAGTTTAATTTATTTTAAACAACTTATCGGCAGAGAGTAATAAATGAACTCTCTCTCGCTGAGTTTGATTGTCTTATTTAGAAGTTTATGATCAGTAGGAGTAGAACAGGCTTGGGGGGTAATGACTACATTTTCAATTACAATTACATTTGAAGTAATTGTAATTGAAGCATTACCAATTACAATTACATGTAATTGTAATTGAAGTTTTGCCAATTACAATTATTTTTAATTGTAATTGACGTTTTGCCAATTACAATTACTTGTAATTGTAATTGAAGTTTTGCCAATTACAATTACAAGTAATTGTAATTGAAGAAAATCCAATTACAATTACAAGTAATTGTGAATTTTGTTCCTTATAATTACATGTTTGTAATTAGTAATACCTAAATTACAATTACTAGTAATTGTAATTGAAAATTTCAATTACAAATACAAGTAATTGTAATTGGCAAAACTTCAATTACAATTACAAATAATTGTAATTAGTTATTTGTCAATTACACATTACAAGTAATTGTAATTGGAAAAATTTCAATTACATTTACAAGTAATTGTAATTGGTTATTGTTCAATTACACATTACAAGTAATTGTAATTGACCTTGTAATTAATTACTTTGTGTAATCATTACCCACCATGCCTGGTGTAGAAGACCTAGAGTTTCGTTTATCCCACTGTGCGACTTCATTGACAATTACTACATTTATTTCAAGAGTATACTACACCTTATCGTTAATTAAAATTAGATAAAAACACCTGAATATATGTTTATTTAAATTAAAATGCATTTGAACTAAATTGTGTCACTTTTGGCGCATATTCAGAAAAAAGCATTGAATAGAAAATATTGTGTGTAAAAAAAACTCGTGTTTGTACAACATTCATGACATTTTTCTAGCAATTATAATTAGTTTATTTTAAAAAAATTTTAATGCGTTAAATTAATGAAAACTAAATATTAAAACTTTAGAAACTGATAACAAAAAGCATAAGAAATGAATGAAATTTTTACATTTTTTCATTATAAAAAACAGAAATCTATAATTTGTAAAATTTTAATAAAATATTTATTTATTTTTAATTTAAAACATTAAACTATTTTTTGCATTATATTCTTTTCTGACATCATTATAGTTCAAGTATATTTTCCCTTTAATTGGTCACATTTTAACCAACTACATCACATGTAAAATTCTCAAGATTTTGACGTCATTTTTTTGTATATAGCTCATTTAGGGGGTATCATTCATCATCACCTTAAAAGTTTATTTTTAAATCAAGCCACCCATATAAAATAGAATAATGTGCGATTTTTTTCCCCTCACTAATTTGATCACAAGACTAAATGCACTCACTGACAATTTCAAAAATAAATCATCTGTAAATAATGTATTTTTTTTGTTTCATAAACATTTTTCACATACATACACTTCAAATTAGTTAAAATAGATTTAAAAATTTTGAACACATCAAAATCGAGATGACATTTTTGAAAATAAATAATAATAAATTATTTTCTAAAAATTAGAACAGTTTAAAATATTCCACATTATACATTGTTTTAGTTAAAAAAACACGTATATATAGTTCATAAATTTTAGTAAAAACTAATAAATTTTTTTTCTAATTTTTTTCTAATTGCAGGTAAGCAAGAGTTTTAGTTTTACAAATAATGGAACCCATATAACTTAGTTAATATAACAAGTAAGTTAAAAATCAAAAAAATACATACATTTTTATTATAAATAACAAAGTAATGCTATATGTAATGCCCTATCATTACTGAAGCATGTTAAAAGTAATAAGTAGTCTCTCAACTTCGCTTAAGTACCCTTGAGAATTTTGGCGATTTTGTTACTCTCTCTCTGTCTATATCTCTCTCCCCTGAGTAAGTTCAACTCTTATGATTTATTAATTTCTTGCATTGCAAATGCTAAACTGAAAACGATATTATATGTTTCATATTTAGCCCAAATTGAATTCATTTTAGTTGGCTGCTTGATTTTAATATTTCAACTTAATCCCTTAATGCTCTTTAGATGTACAAATGATGATATAGTACTTGCATTTTTAACCAACATCTTTAGCAAAACATAAATCATTATAAGCAAACACAATTCTAGCTATCAGCTATATAAAAAGAGGAGTAATGTAAAAAAATAATATAAATTTCCAATAAAATACCCAATAGGAAAAACAATAGAAACACATTCTAAGTTCTTATTACATTCTATGATGGTCTCAGCGTGTTCGTCTCTCTGTTTACCACACGTTAGGGTCCAAAGCAGTAAAATTTACAATTTAGACCTAATTGGACTATAGACTCAATGGAATACTTTTAGGTCTATGTAATGCACTATAGGTTTTACCATTGACTTGACTATAGACTAGATTGAATTCTTAACTAAAAACTAGATTATAGTATGGCCTATAAACTGGACTATAGTCAGAACTATAGACTAAAATACAAATTGGACTATAAACTGGACTATGAACTGGACTATAGACTAGACTATAGTCTGAACACTAGACTGGAGTATAGAATTGGCTTGAGTCTGGATTATAGATTGGACCATAGTCTATACTATATTCTGAGCTGTAGGCTGGACTATAATCTAGACTACCGAATATTCTGCAGTCTAGATTTTAGACTAGACTATAGATTGGACTGTAGTCAGATTGTAGATTAGACTATATATTGGACTATATTCTAGAATGGACTATAGACTGGACTATAGAATGGAATATAGTCTGGACTATAGACTGGACTATAGTCTGGACTATAGACCGCACTATAGTCTGGACTATAGTCTGGACTATGGACTGGACTATAGTCTGGACTATAGACTGGATTATAGTCTGGACTATAGACTGGACTATAGTCCGGACTATAGACTGGACTATAGTCTGGACTATAGACTGGACTATAGACTGCACTATAGTCTTGAATATAGTCGAGACTATAATCTGGATTATAAAATTAAATATAGTTTGGACTATAGACTAGATCACAGTCTTGTCTAAAGAATAGACAATAGTTTGGGCAGGACCATAGTCTAAGCTATAGTATGAACTATAGTCTTGTTCATAGACTGTATTATAATCTTGTCTATACTCTGAACTATAGAAATATAGTCCATACTGTTGCCTACACTGTAGTCTATTCTGTTGCCTACACTATAGTATTAAATATAGTCTGGACGATAGACTGAACTATAGACTGGACTATATTCTCGTCTCTGGATTAGAACGGAGAAGTCCGGAGAAGCTTCTATTAGACTGAACTATAGGCTATAGTCTGGATTACATACTGGACAATTGTCTGGGCTTTAATCTGGATTTTAGGCTTTACCATTGTCCGGACTATGTACTGCATTAAAGTCGTTAACTATATTCTGGTTTATAGACAAGAATATAGTCTACGTACTGGACTATTGTCTGGGCTATAATCTGGACTATAGCTTAGACTAGTTGGAACTATAGACTGGACTATATAGTGGACTCTAGTCCAGACTATGAACCACTACAGTAAATACAATGGTATTTACTATAGTCTGGATTGCAGACTAGATTGCAGGCTGGACTAAATTCTGAATTATTGTCTACGCAATAGTCTTGACTATAATCTGGACTGTGGAGTGGACTATAGACTAGACCATAATCCGGACTATAGACTGAACTAAAGCCTGGACTATAGACTCCGCTACATACTAAACTTTATACTGGACTATAGATTGAACTATGGACTGGACCATAATCCGGTCTGTAGACCTACTTATAATCTGGACTATAGACTACGCTTCATTCTGGACTATATACTGGGATATTGTCTTGTAAATACAATGGTATTTACTATAGTCTGGATTGCAGACTAGATTGCAGGCTGGACTAAATTCTGAATTATTGTCTACGCAATAGTCTTGACTATAATCTGGACTGTGGAGTGGACTATAGACTAGACCATAATCCGGACTATAGACTGAACTAAAGCCTGGACTATAGACTCCGCTACATACTAAACTTTATACTGGACTATAGATTGAACTATGGACTGGACCATAATCCGGTCTGTAGACAACTTTTTAACTGGACTATAGACTACGCTTCATTCTGAACTAAATATATACTGGAATATTGTCTGAGCTATAATTTGAACTATAGACTAGACTACAGTTTGAACTATAGACTAGACTACTGGCTGGACTAAAAACTAGAATATAGTCTAGGCCATGGTCTTGACTGGACTGTAGTCTGCACTCTTGTATTTTAGCAGATAATAATGTTTTGATAGAAACTAAATTTTTAGGAATTTTTTATATTTTCAGTTTCGTTTCACTAAAATAAAACATTTCTTCAAAACTAATTTACTTTAATTGAATTAATTCTATTTAATTAAAATGAATTATTTCAATAATTTATTAATACATATACCTAACAACACCCACCTAAAAGCACCCTATAGTTTTTCTACTGGGCATTAACAAATGCTTTTAAGTAGGTATGTGTGAATATTTATATCTGTAAAAGTGTGTGCGTGTTTTTTTTATGAAAAATTATACATTTTTCAACAACTTTGTATAATAAATAAATTCCAATTTGAAAATGTTTCATGTACAAGGTGTTTAATGGCCACTGTATACACAAACAAACACATTTTCAACAATTAAATTAAGAAATAATTTAAACAAAAAAAAATAAATAAATAAAATATTTAAAAATTAAGTGAAAGAATAGAAAAGAATCTACAATTTTTAGCAACATATTTTTTTACTTGACATTTACGAACTCATTTAACAAAAAAATATTTTAAATGTTTTTATTTCTAATATTCTTTTTTTATTTCTTTTTATAAAAAATACGGTTGTTGACAAATGTTAATTGTCATTTTGAGGAGGTTTAATTTGCCGCCAATATATAAAAATTGCCACTGGCAAAAAGAAAAAAAAAGAAAAATCAAACAAAAAATTTTGTTAAATTTTGCTTAAAAAGCGAAAAATATTTTAAATAAAACTAAACTAATACCTTTAATTTTACATACATAATATATTTATTTTTTCTCCCTATCTGTTAAAAGAGTGCCCATTACTGAAGAAAAAAAAATTAGTTTTATTGGGCGTTTTAAAAAAGATACAAACTACAAAAAATATTCCTACACAGCAGTTTGAAGTACTCAAACATTTGGCCAACATTTACTTTAGTAATAGTTTGTGGTGCTCAAACAAAACAATTAATTTTTTTTTCGGTTCTTTTCCGATTTTTGGCGACTTGTCTTTATACAAACATACCTAGTTGTTGTTCTTGTATTTGCATTATTTGTTGGCGTTTTTGTCTAAAATGCTACTTCAACAAGATGGCAGAATTTTGTTGGCATTTGGCCAACTAGTATTAAACAATACAAAATACAATTCAGAGAAGAGTAGAACATGAAAAAAATAATAAAAAAAATAACACAACAACACCGAATATTTCTATTCATTTCCTTTTCTTTAATGAAAGAAATGCACCGTGGTATGGGGGAGTAAAATTCAGGGAAAAATTTAGAGGCATTAGGAAACATCTGGTTTGCATGTAAAACTGTTTCTCGTTCGGAATTCTCAGCTTTGAGATTTTAGTACTGAAAGTGGTAGTTGTACGATTGGAAGTATTAAAGATCGGATGAATCAACAACATTTTCAAGAAGTTAAAAATTGTTATCACCTGCGATTTAAACCTCATTGATCAGGATCAATACTATCTAAACCTGCTCTTGTTCCAAACGAATCAGCTTTTCAGAAATGACATATTGATTAACTGCACTGTACATCACACCTCCTTTCGAAATGTCCAGTATTCATGGTTTGGCGACGTTGTCGGGTGTACAACTGACTGAGACATCAGGAACTTCGCGCTAAATGAATATATTTGAATATCACTTCTTTGAACTCAATAGAAAAAGGCTACAGATCTGTAAAGTTTAAGGGTAAAGTTCTATTCATCTCTGTATTCTCTCGAAATTATAAATACATAACGGAATCTTTAAGAGGGGTTTATTGGACATGAGTTCCATTTACTGTTATAACAACATCCACGATGTTTTGAAAATACTTTGCGGAATCTTTAGAGTGAAATGTAAATTTCTCGCCATGTCTCTTTTTCATAAACGTCGAGTTCCACTTTGATTGATTGATTAAGTGGGCACCAAGCACTGCGAACCAAGTTAAGATGGTTTGTGCACTTTTGATTGCATATGATTTTATCTGATTAGCAGTATACATAAGACCCTCTTATCCCATGATATCAAGTTCTATCAGTATGGAATTAATGTCGTGATGTGATATTTATAACCAAGATCATGGAATAGAAACTAGATTAGTTTCCATGTACAAACCCTCTTTGGTTTGCTCTCAACTTACTGATCTGAGTTCACAACTGAGGAACCCGAAGATTTGTTCCTAGTTTCTTTGGGTAACAGTATTCTGATATTTACCGATACAGAATCGGGTACACTGTACACTGCTGATTAGCAGTATACATAAGATCCCTTAACTCCATGATATCAAGATCCATCAACAACGAATCTATGTCGTGTCGGGCCTCAATATCCTACACAAGGTCATGGAATAGAAAGTAGATTATGTTCCATGTACAAACCCTAATTTAGGACCTTTAAAGCACTATTCACTTTGCAAAACCCAAAAGAAAGTAAAAAGTAAGAAGTCAATTTAACCTCCAGACTTAACCCATTATTTTCTTTTAAGAAATTATGGATATGTTTTGGCCATGTATGAGGTGTCTCGTGCGTTAGCTCCCAACTTACTGCGATGAGTCCACAACAAGACAGAGTTAAAGGACAGGCTCACTGGACGGACTGGCTATAGTGGGCGCGGCACCTCCAATATAAATAAAAAATTAAAGCAATATATCTGACAAAATTACAGTTAAAATCCTAACGGAACCACTTTAATATCACTATAAATATTAATAACAAAATGAACGGACTAAAAGTAGGGGGCATGACAACTCCCTCATGAATTAAGTATAAAAAAATTCATGTATCTGAGAAACCACCGAAGCTAGAATTCTCAAATTTGGCACGGTCAACATTAAAATCCATATGAACAATTTGGTTATAAAAAGCTGGACTAAAAATAGGGGGCGTGGTACCTTCCATATGAATTAAATGCAAAAATTCGTATATCTTGGAAACTCTTTGAGCTAGAATCCTCAAATTTTGGACGCACAACTTTGACATCTATGTAGACTTTAGGGTATTGAATTGACGTATGTATTAGAAAATTAGGGCATGGCACCTCTCATATGAGTTATATTTGTATTTAATTCGCATATCTGGGAAACTATTTGAGATAGAATCTTCAAATTCATGGACAACTTTGATTTCCGTATGAACATTTGGATGATAAATGGGCAGATTAGCAATAGGGCGTGGCACCTCCCATATGAATTAATTACAAAAAATCGTATATCTGGCAAATCATTAAAGGCAGAATTGTCAAATTTGGTACGGTCAAGACTAAAAAGCATATGAACAAATTGTGGAATATAGCTGGACTAGAAATAGGGGTGTGGCACCTCCCATATGAATTAAACCAAAAATTCTTATATCTGGGAAACAATTTGAATTAGAATCCTCAAATTTTGCAGAGACAACTTTGACATCCATGTAAACATTTGGGTAATAAATTGGCTAATTAGCAATAGAGAGCGTGGCACCTCCCATATGAATTAAACGCAAAAATTCGTTTATATGGGAATCTATTTGAACTAGAATCCTTAAATTTTGCCCCGACAACTTTGACATTTTTGTAAATACTGGGATAATAAATTAGCTGATTTGCAATAGGGGGCATGGCACCTCCCATATGGATAAAATACAAAAACTCCAATATCTGGAAAACTATTGGAGACAGAATATTTGCATTTTGCAGGGACAACTTTGACATCCATGTAAACATTAGGGTAATAAATTGGCTGATTAGCAATAGAGGGCATGGCACTTCCCATATGAATTAAAAATGAAAATCGTATATCTCGGAAACAATAAGAGATAGAATCCTCAAATTTTGCACGGGAAACCTTATGAACTATTTATGGAAACATGGCAGGCCTAGCTATTGGGGGCGTGGCATTATACGAATTGAATATTTTAAGTAATAAATTATTGGATTTGCAACATGTAGTAATATGTAATATAAGTACATTTGTAAAACTTTTGCATCCCTTTCTTCTATGCCAAACTATTTTGGAAAAGTTTTCCAGAATTGAGCATATTTTTTTTTTTTTTTTTTTTGGTTGATAGTCTGCCATTATAATTTCTCTGTTCACCCTTACCTCGACCATATAACATAATAATAATGTTAAGTACTCAAACATTATCATTACAAATCCATAACGAAAAGTATAAAAACGTTTTTCGAATTTTTCTTCTATAACTACCAATGCCTTTCAACAAATATTATGAACTTCATAGGATGTTTTCTAAGACGACATTAAAATAAATTGCATGTGTTTTTTTCTTGTCGATAAGCAGACTAGAGATTTTTTATTCGGGAAAAAGAAGAAAAACCTATGTACGTAAAATCTGCCTCATGCCACAAATTGCAATAGGACAAAGAAATATTTTTATGTTTAAAGTATTTGTAGAAATATCGATTAGTAGCAAGAATATAACTTTTTATAGCTTTTGTAAAAAATTTTTTTTATTATTTTACTTTGATTGGTTAAGGAATGGGGCAGACTTAGTAGACTTAGTCTGCAATTTAGTGAAAAATTTATTGATGACGCCATATTTCTTTTGAAAGGTTTTTCTTTCTTGCTTTTTGTGTTTGATGAAATCATTTTATTTAATGCTTTTTTGCGTTGAATGCGTCAAATTTTAGCCCCAACTTAATTTCTCTTTTTTAAACTAAAAAGAAAATTTCAACACATTTAATACCTTTAGAAATGCTTACTTTATAAAAATGTGTACAATTTCCTTTAATTTTCATTAATTTTGCCTTAAACCATTTGGCATTTACAATGAGATTTTCAGATAATTATTCCTCATTACATTTACGTTGTGGCACGTTTGAATGTGTGGTAGTGGCAACAATGTTGTTTAAGTGTTCAAATGTGTGTGTTTTTGTTTAACCTAAATTTAAATGGGTTTTTAAGAAAATCTACCATCAAAATTAAGTATTTTTTTGCACATAATTAAATTATTTGAAAAAAAACCGACTTGTTTTGCTTAGTTTGAAATAAATTTCTTTTCAGTTTGTTTTAATTTAAAAATTATTTAAATTTATTATTAAATTAAGTTGACATTAAACAAAAACATATATATATTATTGCAGGAATATGTATATGTATGTGTGTGTATTGCATATTTAAAATCACCCAGAAAATATTTAAGTAGAAATGATTTACGCAAAACAACATTAAAATAAATTACTTAAATGAGTCACCGGAAAAACTTTTGGCAGCCATATTTTATGCTCGAAATACATACAATTTTTCAACAATAGAACAAGCGTAACGAAAACATTTTATTTTAAATCAAAAGAGAAAAATATATAAAAACATTTCATTTATTAACAATTAAATTTTCAAGTTATTAAATCCTTAATAACAAAGATTTTTTGTCAGGACCTTTAAAAAAAGAAGGAAAGTTATTTAAATCTGGCCAAAGTTGGTTAAAGGAATTGGTTCAAAATATTTTGGTAACGTTTTGTTTTCAGTGAATGTTTTGCTATTTCAAAACTTTAATCATATTACTGTCACCCCTTCTTGTCATTCAGCACTATCAATCAAATACTAGATTTAAGTTTTTTTAATCCTTAACTTGTTTTTCATTTTACATGTCAAACTATATCCTTACTTTGTATATAAATATGTTCACTTATTTCCATTCACAGTCACTATACCAACATAAAAACGTTAATACCCTTCAGTGGAAAAACATTAAGGTGAACCTTAATTAGAAAAAATCATTATAAAATCTTATGTTTATTCACAATTTTTAAATATTATGCACACACCCTTCTACTACTTTATGTCTTAAATTTGTTTAGTCATTTCACTATAGACTTTTTGGATTTTCCTTATATACATATTTTTAATCTTAAGGTATGTATGTTAGATGTATATAGTTCAGGGTATTAAAATTTTTGTTTTATGTAATAAATCTTTGCCATTTTTTGAGCTTTTGATTTTTTCCATATTTTGTCTAAGTATTATGAGGCACATATATACATATATGTAAATACATATCTGCATTTATATTAGGCTAGACCAAAATTTACCGCTTCAAAAAACATTTAATTAAGAAAAATAATACAGTCTATAGTGAGGTCTATAATATAGTCTATAGTCTGGACTATGGATTAGACTATAGTCCAGACTAAAGACAAATTATAATCCAGAGTATAGTGTAATCTGTAGCCAGGACTATGGTCTAATCTATGTTCTTGACTATAGTCTAGTCTATAGTCTAGACCATAGTCTGGTTTATAATCTTAACTGTAGTCTAGTCAATAGTTTTTACTATAGTCTAGTATAGTCTACAGTTTTATCTACAGTCTTGACTATAGTCTTGACTATAGTCTAGTCTATAGTCTTGATTATAGTCTAGTCTATAGTCTTGACTATAGCCTAGTCTATTGTCTTGACTATAGTCTAAATTATAGTCTTGACTATAGTCTAGTCTGTAGTCTTGACTATAGTCTAGTCTATAGTCTTGTCTATAGTCTAGTCTAGTCTAGTCTATAGTCTAGTCTATAGTCTAGTCTATAGTCTTGACTATAGTCTAGTCTATAGTCTTGGCTATAGTCTAGTCAATAGTCTTGGCTATAGTCTAGTCTATAGTCTTGGCTATAGTCTAGTCTATAGTCTTGGCTATAGTCTAGTCTATAGTCTTGGCTATAGTCTAGTCTATAGTCTTGGCTATAGTCTAGTCTATAGTCCAGTCTATAGTCTTGATTATAGTCTAGTCTTTAGTCTTGATTAGAGTCTTGACTATAGTCTAGTCTATAGTCTAGTCTATAGTCTAGTCTATAGTCTTCTATAGTCTAGTCTATAGTCTTCTATAGTCTAGTCTATAGTCTTCTAGTCTAGTCTATAGTCTTCTATAGTCTAGTCTATAGTCTCTATAGTCTAGTCTATCTCTAGTATAGTCTAGTCTATAGTCTAGTCTATAGTCTAGTCTATAGTCTAGTCTATAGTCTGATTATAGTCTAGTCTATAGTCTAGATTAGAGTCTACTATAGTCTAGTCTATAGTCTAGTCTATAGTCTAGTCTATAGTCTAGTCTAGTAGTCTATAGTCTAGTCTATAGTCTAGTCTATAGTCTAGTCTATAGTCTAGTCTATAGTCTAGTCTATAGTCTAGTCTTAGTCTAGTCTATAGTCTATAGTCTAGTCTATAGTCTAGTCTATAGTCTAGTCTATAGTCTAGTCTATAGTCTAGTCTATAGTCTAGTCTATAGTCTAGTCTATAGTCTAGTCTATAGTCTAGTCTATAGTCTAGTCTATAGTCTAGTCTATAGTCTAGTCTATAGTCTAGTCTATAGTCTAGTCTATAGTCTAGTCTATAGTCTAGTCTATAGTCTAGTCTATAGTCTAGTCTATAGTCTAGTCTATAGTCTAGTCTATAGTCTAGTCTATAGTCTAGTCTATAGTCTAGTCTATAGTCTAGTCTATAGTCTAGTCTATAGTCTAGTCTATAGTCTAGTCTATAGTCTAGTCTATAGTCTAGTCTATAGTCTAGTCTATAGTCTAGTCTATAGTCTAGTCTATAGTCTAGTCTATAGTCTAGTCTATAGTCTAGTCTAGTCTAGTCTATAGTCTAGTCTATAGTCTAGTCTATAGTCTAGTCTATAGTCTAGTCTATAGTCTAGTCTATAGTCTAGTCTATAGTCTAGTCTATAGTCTATAGTCTAGTCTATAGTCTAGTCTATAGTCTAGTCTATAGTCTAGTCTATAGTCTAGTCTATAGTCTAGTCTATAGTCTAGTCTATAGTCTAGTCTATAGTCTAGTCTATAGTCTAGTCTATAGTCTAGTCTATAGTCTAGTTCTATAGTCTAGTCTATAGTCTAGTCTATAGTCTAGTCTATAGTCTAGTCTATAGTCTAGTCTATAGTCTAGTCTATAGTCTAGTCTATAGTCTAGTCTATAGTCTAGTCTATAGTCTAGTCTATAGTCTAGTCTATAGTCTAGTCTATAGTCTAGTCTATAGTCTAGTCTATAGTCTAGTCTATAGTCTAGTCTATAGTCTAGTCTATAGTCTAGTCTATAGTCTAGTCTATAGTCTAGTCTATAGTCTAGTCTATAGTCTAGTCTATAGTCTAGTCTATAGTCTAGTCTATAGTCTAGTCTATAGTCTAGTCTATAGTCTAGTCTATAGTCTAGTCTATAGTCTAGTCTATAGTCTAGTCTATAGTCTAGTCTATAGTCTAGTCTATAGTCTAGTCTATAGTCTAGTCTATAGTCTAGTCTATAGTCTAGTCTATAGTCTAGTCTATAGTCTAGTCTATAGTCTAGTCTATAGTCTAGTCTATAGTCTAGTCTATAGTCTAGTCTATAGTCTAGTCTATGGTCTAGTCCATAGTCTATGGTCTAGTCCATAGTCTAAAGTCTAGCTTATAGTATATAGTCTAGTTTATAGTCATATCTATTGTCTAGTCCATAGTCTAGTCCATAGTCTAGTCTATAGTCTAGTCTATAATTTGGACTATATTCAAGTTGATAGTCTGGTCTATGGTCCGGAATATAGTCTAGTCTATAGTCTGAAATAATATATAATATATATTCTGGATTATAGTCTATAGTACGGACTATTGTCTAGTCTATAGTCTGGATTACTGTCAGGACTATAGTCTAGTCTATAATCTGGGCTAAACAAAATAGTCTGGATTAAAATATAGTCTATAGTTTGTACTATAACTTATCAATAGTTTAGTCTATATATTGGACAATAAGCTACTCTATAGCCCGGGCTATAGTCTAGTCGATAGAATGAACTATGTATATGTTAGTCCGTAGTATGGGCTATAGTCTAGATTATAGTCTGGGCTATAAGCTAGTGAATAGTCTAGTTTATAGTATGGACCTTAGTCTGGACTATAGTCTGGTTTGTATTTTGGACTATAGTCTTGACTTTGTTCTTGTCTATAGTCTCGTTTGTGGTCAAGTCTATAGTCTAGTTGATATTCTAGTCCATAGACTAGACTATAGTCTCTTTTATATTATAGTCTATATATTCATATTGGAAAACATTCAAGCATTTTTTTGTGCTACCCTACTACAAGAAAGTATTTTGTCATTTAGTGTTTTTTATGCGGTATTTATGTTTTCCATACATACAATTTTTTTTATATATCTTTATCATTTTGCTATTCACAGTCTATACTGTTTTGTTTCTTTTTTTTTTTTTTTTTTTGTTTGTAGTTATTATGGCTAAATCTCATTTGTCTTAACCTTCAAAACCATTAAGACGTCATTCATCTCATAATTTTTTTCGACGGATTTTTGTTTCATTTTTAGTTGTAGTTCCTTTGTTTGTTGTCTTTTTTTGTCGTTGTGGTGAAAATCAAAGAAGTGACAATATTTTTTTCTTTTTTAGTTGGATTTTCCATATTTTCTTTTTTCGTGACATCAATATAAAGATCTTAATCTTTCACCTCCTCTTAATGCCATTTTAAATTAATGGGCTGTTGTGAAAAATTTGTATTTTTTGCTGTCTGAAGAATATTTTTTGTTTAAATAATAGAAAATGGGTCATTTGGGGGTTTTATATATCACTATGTGGTAATTTTATTTAAGGAAATAGAAAAAAAGTGGGCGTGGCCCACTTTTAATTTTATGGTGAAAAAAGTGTTTAAATACTTCTTTGGAATAAAAATTTTGGAAATTTTTTCAAAATTTATTATTAAATTGTTGTGCTTTCTTTACAGTAAACAAATTATTTACAATTATAATTGTAATTATTAATTTTATTTACTTGTTAAATAAAACTGTAGAATTTCAATTTCTTTTGCATTTTTGCATTAAAAGTAAATTTGTTTTAGTCTTTTAGTTAAAATTAAAAAATTTCATTTAACACGAAAAATTAAAAATAAAATTTTATTTTTACGCCATAATTAATTGAGTCAGATTTGTCATAGAAAATAAAAATGAAAATTTCTAATGAAAATTCTTATTTAAACTAACTGAAATAAATTTAAAATGAAAATAAAAGTAATGTGTTTATATTAAAAAGAAAATAAAACATTAGAAACTTGTTAATATATATTTTGAAAAAATAACATTATGAATAAAATGTATTTAATAGATGGTATAAAATATATATAAATATATATTTTCATAAAAATATATTTATTTTATAAAATATTTCTAATGTTTTGATTTTTTCAAAAAAAAAAAAAAAAAAAAAGTTTTTCAAGATAAATTGTCTTTTCGCTCAATGACGGTCACTGAACCTCTTTTGCGTCTGACAGGGGAATACATGGACTTATAAATATATTTTAACAATTAGAACAACATTTTTTTCTTTTGCTATATAAAATAATATACAAAATATTATAATATAAAAAATATTTAAACAACTGCGTGAAATAATATTTAACAAGAAGTAAACAAAAACGTAATAATCTTCTTTTTTTGTAATTCTAATACACCCACGTCTGAAATAAATTTAAAAGTGAAATGTTGCGACATTTTATAAAAATAAACACAAAATAAAATAATACATAATTTTTTTATTAAAATAATTCTTATACAGGTTTTAATAACTAATGATTAGAAATCGCAAAACGATTTTAAAACAAATTTATTATATTCAAAACTTTCCTCTAAACTCGCCGCAAGCCGTCTTTATCTAGCCGCCGTTTAAGTTGAAAAATTGACGCCGTCGTAAAATGTTCAGTTTATGTTAATTTGCAAGTAGCCGAATGAATTTTTTAAAATTTTAAACAGAAACTTTATATATTTCATAACTTAAACTTTATTTTACTTTTTTAGCTGATTACAGCTGTTAAAAACGTAAGCCGTCAACGTTAATTCTTAACGACGCTGATAGAAATGATTCTCTTCAATGTTAAAAATATATAAATTTTTGTTTTAAATATAAAAAAAACTATATAATCACCATTTTATTTTTAACATCAATTCTACTGTCAGCTTGTCATTTTCTTACAGCCGACCTATTCACCTATTTCTTTTTTAACATTTCACAATCACCAAATTGGCAAATGATCAGTAGCACTTGTACACTTTTCGAATCACCTTAAAGGGTTAATTTTCATTGATTAAATACAGAATAAATTCACGACAAACAATAGAGCAGTTAGATACAGCTTAATTAAATTTTTTCTCACTTCCAATCGAATGATTGATTGTTGCCAATAAAATCACATTTAATTGTTAATTTGCAACGATACATGTGTTTGGCTACAATAAAAATATTAAGAATTTGCCAAATTATAAAAAAAAAAATTAAATTAAATCAATTTTTATACAAATTTCCACATATAAAAGTGTGAAAATATATAATTAGAATGCAACATTTTACCGACACCCTTCATTCAACGACCAGCTATAGAAAATAATTAAAATTTTTTCTAAATTTAACAGAAAAGGTTTACAGGCAGATAATTTTCCAAATAAATAGTCTGCTATTCATAGTATAGTCTGCTCTATTTACCCGACAATAGTCTTAACTACAGTCTCCTCTATAAACCACACAATAGTCTGATCCATAATACAAACTATATTTCAGAATATAGTCTTTTCTATAGTCCAGTCTGCTTTAGAATCCAGAATATAGTCTGCTATATTGTCCAGATTATAAACTGTTCTATACTATAGTCTGTTTTTTAGTTTAAATAATAGTCTTCTCTATACCCTAGATTATAGTCCTCTCTATTGTCTAGACTATAGTCTG
Source organism: Lucilia sericata (assembly GCF_015586225.1). Taxonomy (NCBI): domain Eukaryota; kingdom Metazoa; phylum Arthropoda; class Insecta; order Diptera; family Calliphoridae; genus Lucilia; species Lucilia sericata. Next base: position 29,521 of record NW_023995210.1, on the reverse strand, counting down.
CAGTTTAGTCCAGACTATAGTCTGCTCTGCTCTATAGTTGGGACTATAATCTACTCTTAAGTCCGATCCATAGTCTACTCTAAAGTCTAATCTATTGTCTATTCTTTAGTCCAGGCTATAGTCTGCTGTATATTCCATACTATAGCCTGTTCTATAGTCCAGACCATAGTCTAATCTATTGTCCAGTCTATAGTCTACTCTAGACTACAGTCTACTCTATAATCCAGACTATAGTCGTATCTAAAATCCAGACTATAGTCTGCTCTATATTCCGGACTAAAGTCTGCTTCATAGTTTGCTCTATAGTTCAGACTATAGTCTACTCTATAGTGCAGAACATAGTCTACATGATAGTCCAGTCTATAGTCCAGGCTATAGTCCGCTCTATATTCCATACTATAATCTACTCTATAGTCTACACTATCTACTCTACAATCTAGACTATAGTCTGCCCCTAAGTCCCCTCATAGTCCAGTCCATTGTCTACTCTATAGTCCAGTCTATAACCTACTCTTTACTCCGGTCTATAGTCTGCTCTATATTCCATACTAAAGTCTGTTCTATAGTCCGCTCTATAGTTCAGACTATAGTCTGCTCAATGGTCCAGACTATAGTCCAGACTAAAGTCCAAACTATAGTCTACTCTACAATCCAGACTATAGTCTTCTTTATAGTCCAGGTTATAGGCTACTCTATAGTCCAGAATATAGTCTGCTCTATATTCCAAACTATAGTCTGCTCCATAGTCCGCTCTATAGTTCAGTCTATAGTCTACTCTATAGTCCAGACAATAATCTTCTCTATAACTCAGACTATAGACTACTCTATAGTCCTGACTTTAGTCTACTCTACAGTCCAGACTATAATCTACTGTACAGTCCAGACTATAGTCTATAGTACACACTATAGTCTACTTTGTTTCTAAAAACTAATTCCTCTAACAATCTATTAACAAATACACAGTGTCTTAAATAATTAACAAAAAAAAATATTTTATGTGTTAAACACAAATTTGTAAATATTTTTATTTATTTTATTGTAATTACATTTTATTTATTTTTGTTCCGATTCGTTTGAATATATTTTGACATTTTAGTTTGAAATGTAAACTAGAAGATACAAAAAAACTATAAACGTGTACAACAATTACACATGCAACAAACATTTGGTTAGGGGGAGACAGATACATTGAACAAATGTGACAGGCAGACGGTTAGACTGTCTAACAGACGGACATACATAAACTTAGAACCATAATAAAAAAAAAATAAACTTTTTGTGTTATTTATTTCTTTTACTGCCTTTATTATTTTATTCTTTCTAATGATTTTATTCGTATAATTTGCGAAAATTTTGGCAATTGTTCAAATTTAGTTTTTAAAAAGCTGTTTTGCTTTTTGTTTGTCATGTTTGCAAATAAAACGAAAAATATTTAAACCATATGATTACAATTTCATTAGTATTGGAATGCAAATACTAATACAGTTTGTACCCACATAATGCAACCAGCAAATTGTTTTGGAGCTAGTTACCTTACTAAGCCACAAGTGGTGAGCGAATTGAATAGTTACAACACAAAGTCATTTCAACAAACTTAAAAATTTCCTACTTACATACTTTAGAATACTATTAAAACTTTTAATTTTACCCATAAAATTGTTCGCTGGGTTATATTTTTTCGATTACTTGCCTGTAATGAGTTGATTTGCTGTGTGTCAATAAGTTTAAATGCATTTTCAGGTTTTTTCTACTTCTTGCAAAATTTTGCCTTCAAAACTAATTCTACATCTGTGTTGTATCTGTTTCGTTTATATCTTTTTTTAGTTAAAAGGAAAATTTTAATGCACAAAATTACAAATGTCGATGCAATTTCATTTTGTTGTAATATTTGTGTGTATATGTTCATGTAAACATTTATATAGAAAAAAGAAAAGAGTGTAAAAAAAGCCGAAAAAAGATCTCATAAATTTATTTTAAATATTAAAATAATTTTAATTATTCAAATCACAGATGACAAATATTTTGGTGTCATTTATAAGCCACACAAAAAAGTGGTGGAATTTAGAATTAATTTGGATATAAAATAATATTATGTATACAGTAACAGAAATTGTTTAAATTTAGCTAATTTTTGATCTTTAACATTTGTTTAATGGATAAAGGCAATAAAGAGACAATAGTTTTAAATGATTAAATTAAGAATTTATTCTTAATTGACCGATTCATATTCAGATTATAGTTTATAACCTGTTCTATGGTGTACAATATAGTCTGCTCTACTGTGTATACTTAACTTTGCTCTCATAGCTACAGTTTATAGTCCGGCCTATAGTCCAGATTGTAGTGTAATCTATGGTCCAGACTATAGTCAACTCTGTAGTTCAAATAATAGTCTACTCTATTGTCCAGACTATAGTCTACTATATGGTCCAGACTATGGTCTACTCTATAGTCCAGACTATAGCCTAGTCTATAGTCCAGACTATAGTCTAATCTATAGTCCAGACTATTGTCTACTCTATAGTCCAGAGTATAGTCTAATCTATAGTTCGGACTATAGTCTACTCTATAGTCCAGACTATATTCTACTCTTTAGTTCAGACTTTAGTCTACTCTACAGTCCAGATTATAGTCCATACTATAGTCTACTCTATAGTCCAGACTACAGTCTACTCTATAGTCCAGACTACAGTCTACTCTATAGTCTACTCTAGCATCCAGACTATAGTCTACTCTATAGCCCAGAATATAGTCTACTCTATAGTCTAATCTATAGTCCAGACTATAGTCTACTCTATAGTCCAGACTATAGTCTACTCTATAGTCCAGACTATAGTCTACTCTATAGTCCAGACTATAGTCTACTCTATAGTCCAGACTATAGTCTACTCTATAGTCCAGACTATAGTCTACTCTATAGTCCAGACTATAGTCTACTCTATAGTCCAGACTATAGTCTACTCTATAGTCCAGACTATAGTCTACTCTATAGTCCAGACTATAGTCTACTCTATAGTCCAGACTGTAGTCTACTCTATAGCCCTGGCTATAGTCTACTCTATAGCCCAGACTATAGTCCACTCTATAGCCCAGACTATAGTCTACTCTATAGCCCAGACTATAGTCTACTCAATAATCCAGTTTATAGTGTACTCTATATGTCAGAATATAGTCTATTCCATAGTCTAGACTGTCATCTACCCTATAGTCTACTCTATAGTCCAGACTATAGTCTACTCTACAGTCCAGACTTGAGTCTACTCTATAGTCCAGACTATAGTCTACTCTATAGTCCAGACTATAGTCTCTTCTATAGTCCACACTATAGTCTACTCTATAGCCCAGACTATAGTCTACTCTTTAGTCCAGACTATAGTCTACTCTTTAGTCCAGACTATAGTCTTCTCTATAGTCCAGATTATAGTCTACTGTATAGTCCAGACTATAGTCTACTTTAGAGTCCAATCTATAGTCTACTCTATAGTCCAGACTATAGTCTACTCTATAGCCCAGGCTATAGTCTACTCTATAGCCCAGACTATAGTCTACTCTATAGCCCAGACTATAGTCTACTTTATAGCCCAGACTATAGTCTACTCTATAGCCCAGACTATAGTCTACTCTATAGCCCAGGCTATAGTCTACTTTATAGTCCAGACAATAGCCTACTCAATAATCCAGTTTATAGTCTACTCTATAGTCTAGACTATAAACTACTCTATGGTCCATATACAGGATTTTAGTCTGCTCTATGGTACACAATTATTACTCCCCAAATATATTTTTAAAATATCATTTCAATGACTTTTAAATTCACTTACCTTTTCTGCTACATTCATCTCTGATCACAAGACTTTTTCATTATAGAAAAATTACAAATATTCCCAAAAATTATTATTAACAAATTATACCCAAACCCAAATGTGAATATAAAATTAAGACTAATGAATGAAAGAAAATGTAAAAGGGTGATGTTTTACACACTTTAATTAATTAAAATTAAGCAAAAAGAAATCTAGTACATATTTATAATAATTTTTGATGTGGCAAATACAAAACGATTAAATGCCAACAAACCAAGGAGTAAATTTTTTCGCATATAACTAAAAACTAAATATAAAATTTTGCATATTTTAATACTTATCTATCTGTAGCACGTTTTATATTAATTAAACAATATATTTTTCTGTTTCATTACAGGTAAGCACCATGAAATATTTAGAAAATTTTATAAAAATTATTAAAGTGGTGAGTGAAATGTCAAAGGACTACAGTCACGAGTTTTACGAATAAAAGAATTTAAAGGAAAAATTTTAATTTTTTTTTTAAATTTTAGTTAAAAATCGGAAAATATGTATGTAAAGATCAACATATAATATTTCTCCTTAATTAAAGGAAATGGTGTAATGATTATTTTCTTTGACGTATGGTAATCTTATCATTAAGTAATCAGCAACTAAATTCATACCAGTTTTTATAATAAAAAATTTTATTAAAAATTACGTTATTTTTTTATAATTAAAAGATAATTAACACAAGTCATGATTGATCGTTTTTGCCATTATCATTAACCCCCGTGTCTTGATAGTTAATGGGGAGGAAAATTGGCGTAAAATCTATTTTTTTAAACAATTATTGTCATTATTTTTTTTTTTTCTAATTTAAATTATTGAAATAAAAGTAGACAATTTGGTTTAAAGTACTTCAGAATAAAAAATGTTGTAGAAATTTATTAAAAAAGCAATTATTTCAATGTGATTAGTTGTGAGGGCAAAGAGACATATTTGTTTATAGGTTATAGTTAAAATAATAAATAGATTTTTTGGCAATTTAAAAAGAATAATACATGAAACTTTTTAAGACACAAGGGTAGATCCTGTGAATCGGTCAAATTTCCGTTACAATGTCTTTAAAAAAAATAAGTAATAATGTCGGGCATGTCCAACCATATGATACCCTACACCAGTGATTATGTTAAAAATGTGGAATATATTTTTTTTAATAATAAAGCATTAATGTATAAGTGTATTTTGACCTTCAGGTGATTTTCTGAAGGGGACTTTGCATGGAGCTAGGATCAAATGAATCCCGATCATTATGAAAATTGGCAGTATCATTTGGACTTATATAAAATTAGAGAGATACAATAACACTTTACATATTTATGAGCTCAAAAGCCCTATTAGGGAGGTACAGTTATATGGATGCTAGGCGAAATAATCTACCGATTCAGATTATCTTGAAAATTGCGACTTGTAGCTTGGGAAAGGGTTTAGTAAAAATTTTGCTGAAGTTGGTAGACCTTTGAATTTTGTGTCAGAAGAACAATTTCAGATTCTCTTATCAAAAGGAAATAAATTTAAAATTGTACAAAATGGGTCATTGGTGTACCATTAAACTTCTGAGGATTGAATTGTACCAAAAAAAGTACAATTGTACCAATTTTACCAACCCTGGCTTGTGCACAAAATTTTGATGGACACACAGACGGACGGACATAGCTAAATCGATTCAGAAAGTGATTCGGAGTGATTAATACACCCAATAATTTTGGCTGTTACAAACATCAGCACAAACGCATAATACCCTCCCCACTATAGTGGTATAGGGTATAAAAAGTTAGACTTATCGGTCTATAATCCAAACGTTTTATAGAAAATGAAGATTAACTTTGCAGTAGGTCCATAATTTCTAGAAGCCTGGGAAATTGAGGGCAATATTATGTTATAGATCTTGGGAGATAAGATCATATGTATCCGGTGATTTTAACAGTTATTAACTATCAGCGGTATAATTAAGAGACTGATCTGTCAAAAAGCTTAGTTCTAATGAAATGGAAATAATCCAGATAGGAAAAAAGACTGTAAGAATAGTTATTAGTTTGTATTTCAACACCCTTAAGTCAACCATCGACTTAAGACTTTTATATGGAGATTGACCCAGCCATATTCAATTATTATGAGAATTTATTTAGACGATCAACTATTTGGATGTTGGAAAATCCTAATTGGTATGTTGGAAAATGTTCACCATTTTAGGATTTAATATCAGGATTTGCAATAGTTTTCATTTGAATTAATGATTTAATACCTAAAATCGTTTCTAATAGTGAATAAGTTATTGTAGATCGCCAAAGTATCAATGGAATGATCATTTATCACATGTAAAAGGATCATACGGTAGATGTTGTCTTGCTGAATAGGAACTGCCATTTTGTATCTAAACATTTTATCTGAAATCACCTGCTGACATCTGCTGCTCCTGATCGTATTTTGTAGAAACAAATAGGAATAAGTTAATACGATTTTCAGGAGCACATGGTTTATCAAGTTATTTGGAAGGGTTCCGCATACTGTTGTATTCCAAATGGCGAATTCTGGGTTTATTTGTTTCACTGCTTCACAATTTTCTTAACTAAAATAAATTAAACATAAATTTTAAAGATCTTATAGATCGTTTGTAAAAATGTTTCATTATTATTCTTGGCAGCAGACAATTTTTTTTAATACATATTACCAATTTATGAGATTATAATTTCAAAAAGGGATTATTTGGTATTAAGCCTAAAAAAACTTGTTCAAAATACCAAAAAAAATTTTAAATAAAAATTATGATAGCAATACATTTGTTGTAATTCTAATTAATTTAATGTATTTTAAATTTACTTAAGCAGAACCATATGTTTTTGTTATTTTTACCTCAAAAGAATATTTTTTTTTTTCGTTTTGCTATAAAAACACACACAAAGAAAATTAAAATATCCACTTGAAATAATAAGAAAATATTTTAATGTTTTCTTTTAATATCTTAATTTTCTTTTTATTTTATTTTAGGTGTTTCTAATTTTTATTGGTATGACTTTTTATTAGAATGTTTATATTTTTTCCTCTGAATGAAATTTCTTTTTTAACAAACGCACAATTTATTTGGCTACGCTAAGCGGTCTAATTGTATTTTCAAATAAAATTTTGAATATAATTTTTTTTTTTATTTTGATTTTCTTTCAACAAATATTTTAAGTAGTTTTCTAGTTTTACTTGTGTTTTTATTAAAACATCAATTAAATATTTATGCATTTGCTGTTTTTTTTTTTTTTGTTTAGAGAATTTTATAGAAACAAAAAAAACACATGTTTTTTCCATGAAAATGTAAAAATTTTATTAGATTTTGAAATTGCATTTGTTTCAAAGCAAATATTTATTCGTTTGTAATCAATCATTTTTATAGAATTGTGTTGAAATATAAATTTAGGAAAATTTATTAAATCTACAGTGATGCACCGCAATGAATATTTTTTGCAATCATAATTTTCTAAAATTTGGAAAATTTTTTATTTTATATTTTATTGAAAATATTTTAACATTTTTAAAACATTTTTTTTCAAAATTTTAGTTTTAGCAAATTTAAATAAAGCAGCAAACTTCTAAACTTTCCCTTTATCTCTTTACAATCATGTTCAGTTTTTTACTTTTAGTTTTTCCGTTTATTATTATTATTTCCCTTTTAATTTCAAATTCAAATTTAAAAATGTTTTTTAACGGAAAAAAAATGGCAACACCCTCTTTAACTTTGTTTACTATTTTCTTATGGCTCTCTTAAAAGCTCTTAATAATATTTTTAAAATAACGCACTCTAACGGTAACTATTGCAACTAAACAGTAAACAAACAACTAAATAAGCTTTTTATTCAGGTGGTGGGGCAAAAACAGCAGCAAGTCACGAGTCAAAAAAGAGCTTTCACTTCAACAGCAAAAACATTTAAAATAAAACTAAATAAATAAACCTGAAAAGGGAAAAAATATACCAAACAATAGAATTGCAAATAAAACTATGTATAATACAAAAATAAATAAATAAATTATTTACAAGAGAGTACCATTAGAGAGAGTATTTGACAAAAGCTAAATGAATGACAGTTACAAAATTAATTCAGACAAATTATTCATTCATACAACTAACATGTATGAATGACTAAACTAATCTATCTTATAAGTCCAAATAAATCATATAATGTCTGGGAAATTTTTGAAATATCTTATTGTTTAGCTTATGTGTGTTTAAAGGTGATTTAATTTGATTTTTTTTGTAAATTTAAATAATTAATGAAAATAATATTTTAAAAGAAACATGTGAGTTGTGTTATATAAAAAAGATTTATTTTTCATATTGTAAATATTAAGAATTTTCCTGCTTAGAAAAAAGTACTATTGTAAAATTATATAAAATTATACTTTAAGAATCTCTATATGCTACGAGTATTAGGGGGCCCCGTTTATACGGCCAACAAATATGCTACTGATCAGGCATAGAAAATTGAAATTTTGAAAAAGTACTAACTTATAACAAAAAGTATACTATAGTCTAGTATATAGTCTAGTCTAGTCTAGTCTATAGTCTAGTCTATAGTCTAGTCTATAGTCTAGTCTATAGTCTAGTCTATAGTCTAGTCTATAGTCCTAGTCTATAGTCTAGTCTATAGTCTAGTCTATAGTCTAGTCTATAGTCTAGTCTATAGTCTAGTCTAAGTCTAGTCTATAGTCTAGTCTATAGTCTAGTCTATAGTCTAGTCTATAGTCTAGTCTATAGTCTAGTCTATAGTCTAGTCTATAGTCTAGTCTATAGTCTAGTCTATAGTCTAGTCTATAGTCTAGTCTATAGTCTAGTCTATAGTCTAGTCTATAGTCTAGTCTATAGTCTAGTCTATAGTCTAGTCTATAGTCTAGTCTATAGTCTAGTCTATAGTCTAGTCTATAGTCTAGTCTATAGTCTAGTCTATAGTCTAGTCTATAGTCTAATCTATAGTCTAGTCTATAGTCTAGTCTATAGTCTAGTCTATAGTCTAGTCTATAGTCTAGTCTATAGTCTAGTCTATAGTCTAGTCTATAGTCTAGTCTATAGTCTAGTCTATAGTCTAGTCTATAGTCTAGTCTATAGTCTAGTCTATAGTCTAGTCTATAGTCTAGTCTATAGTCTAGTCTATAGTCTAGTCTATAGTCTAGTCTATAGTCTAGTCTATAGTCTAGTCTATAGTCTAGTCTATAGTCTAGTCTATAGTCTAGTCTATAGTCTAGTCTATAGTCTAGTCTATAGTCTAGTCTATAGTCTAGTCTATAGTCTAGTCTATAGTCTAGTCTATAGTCTAGTCTATAGTCTAGTCTATAGTCTAGTCTATAGTCTAGTCTATAGTCTAGTCTATAGTCTAGTCTATAGTCTAGTCTATAGTCTAGTCTATAGTCTAGTCTATAGTCTAGTCTATAGTCTAGTCTATAGTCTAGTCTATAGTCTAGTCTATAGTCTAGTCTATAGTCTAGTCTATAGTCTAGTCTATAGTCCTAGTCTATAGTCTAGTCTATAGTCTAGTCTATAGTCTAGTCTATAGTCTAGTCTATAGTCTAGTCTATAGTCTAGTCTATAGTCTAGTCTATAGTCTAGTCTATAGTCTAGTCTATAGTCTAGTCTATAGTCTAGTCTATAGTCTAGTCTATAGTCTAGTCTATAGTCTAGTCTATAGTCTAGTCTATAGTCTAGTCTATAGTCTAGTCTATAGTCTAGTCTATAGTCTAGTCTATAGTCTAGTCTATAGTCTAGTCTATAGTCTAGTCTATAGTCTAGTCTATAGTCTAGTCTATAGTCTAGTCTATAGTCTAGTCTATAGTCTAGTCTATAGTCTAGTCTATAGTCTAGTCTATAGTCTAGTCTATAGTCTAGTCTATAGTCTAGTCTATAGTCTAGTCTATAGTCTAGTCTATAGTCTAGTCTATAGTCTAGTCTATAGTCTAGTCTATAGTCTAGTCATAGTCTAGTCTATAGTCTAGTCTATAGTCTAGTCTATAGTCTAGTCTATAGTCTAGTCTATAGTCTAGTCTATAGTCTAGTCTATAGTCTAGTCTATAGTCTAGTCTATAGTCTAGTCTATAGTCTAGTCTATAGTCTAGTCTATAGTCTAGTCTATAGTCTAGTCTATAGTCTAGTCTATAGTCTAGTCTATAGTCTAGTCTATAGTCTAGTCTATAGTCTAGTCTATAGTCTAGTCTATAGTCTAGTCTATAGTCTAGTCTATAGTCTAGTCTATAGTCTAGTCTATAGTCTAGTCTATAGTCTAGTCTATAGTCTAGTCTATAGTCTAGTCTATAGTCTAGTCTATAGTCTAGTCTATAGTCTAGTCTATAGTCTAGTCTATAGTCTAGTCTATAGTCTAGTCTATAGTCTAGTCTATAGTCTAGTCTATAGTCTAGTCTATAGTCTAGTCTATAGTCTAGTCTATAGTCTAGTCTATAGTCTAGTCTATAGTCTAGTCCATAGTCTAGTCTATAGTCTAGTCTATAGTCTAGTCTATAGTCTAGTCTATAGTCTAGTCTATAGTCTAGTCTATAGTCTAGTCTATAGTCTAGTCTATAGTCTAGTCTATAGTCTAGTCTATAGTCTAGTCTATAGTCTAGTCTATAGTCTAGTCTATAGTCTAGTCTATAGTCTAGTCTATAGTCTAGTCTATAGTCTAGTCTATAGTCTAGTCTATAGTCTAGTCTATAGTCTAGTCTATAGTCTAGTCTATAGTCTAGTCTATAGTCATAGTCTATAGTTCCTGTTCTATAGTCTAGTCTAGTCTAAGGTCTATAGTCTAGTCTATAGTCTAAGTCTATAGTTAGTCTATAGTCTAGTCTATAGTCAGTCTATAGTCTAGTCTATAGTCTAGTCTAAGTCAGTCTATAGGCTAGTCTATTAGTCTAGTTCTATAGTCTAGTCATATAGTCTAGTCTATAGTCTAGTCTATAGTCTAGTCTATAGTCTAGTCTATGTCTAGTCTATAGTCTAGTCTATAGTCTAAGTCTATAAGTCTAGTCTATAGTTCTAGCTATAGTCTTAGTTCATAGTCTAGTCTATAGTCTAGTCTATAGTCTAGTCTAAGTCCTAGTCTATGTTCTAGTATATAATTCTAGTTCCTATAGTCTAGTCTATAGTCTAGTCTATAGTCTATTCTATAGTCTAGTCTATAGTCTTAGTCTTATAGTCTAGTCTCTAGTCTAGTCTATCGTATAGTCGATAGTCTAGCTCTATAGTCTAGGTCTATAGTCTAGTCTATAGTCTAGTCTATAGTCTAGTCTCTAGTCTAGTCTCTAGTCTAGTCTATAGTCTAGTCTATAGTCTAGTCTATAGTCTAGTCTCTAGTCTAGTCTATAGTCTAGTCTATAGTCTAGTCTATAGTCTAGTCTAAGTCTAGTCTATAGTCTAGTCTATAGTCTAGTCTATAGTCTATAGTCTAGTCTATAGTCTAGTCTATAGTCTAGTCTATAGTCTAGTCTATAGTCTAGTCTATAGTCTAGTCTATAGTCTAGTCTATAGTCTAGTCTATAGTCTAGTCTATAGTCTAGTCTATAGTCTAGTCTATAGTCTAGTCTATAGTCTAGTCTATAGTCTAGTCTATAGTCTAGTCTATAGTCTAGTCTATAGTCTAGTCTATAGTCTAGTCTATAGTCTAGTCTATAGTCTAGTCTATAGTCTAGTCTATAGTCTAGTCTATAGTCTAGTCTATAGTCTAGTCTATAGTCTAGTCTATAGTCTAGTCTATAGTCTAGTCTATAGTCTAGTCTAGACTAGAATTTTAACCCATATTCTGTGAATATCAAAGTCAACTTATGCAATATCGAACAATTCATTTAAAACTTAAGGAAAATTGAAGTCCCGTTTTTTTTTTAAATGACTTCGAAAAATCAAAATTACCCTTAAAGGTAAATATTTTTTTATAATTGTATGAAATTTTCGTTATGTCAATTGATTTTTTGAAAGTTTTCCCAAACCTTCATTTCGTTGGCCTGTGTTATTAATTTAGCTATTTTGGTCCAACAATCTAATAATAATTATTCTTAAAAAGTAATTCAATACTTTTAGGAAATATTTATTATTAGACTTTAATTAAATTTTATATCTAATGTTATACATTGATGAGTAAATTTAGCTTCTATGGCTGAGTTAAATATAGTTTTTTTATGGCTATAAAAAAACCTACGATATACGTAACAATATTTACATTACCAAGAGTGGTAATAGGTTCCTTAAAAAATGTGATAAGACAACCACAGTGGCAAAACCTTAGCGAGGCATTGTTGGTCAAAAACTAAGATATAAAAATTTTTGGAATTTCATATGTACATATTTTCAAAATTTCGAACTGTAGTTTGATTATAGGATGTAGGAGCAATCATGATACCCTTGATAAATGTTAGCTACAAATCAGAGTCAAAATTCCCCATTAGATTAAGAATTTAGTCCATTTTTTTATCATGAATACAATTCACTAATATTATTGTAAATGGCATTAAACCGCAAACAAATCACCATCCATAATACAAATGCAACTAAAACAGGCGACATATATTCTGATACTGGCAGTTTAAATATAAACTTTTACGGGATCAATTTAAGTGGGGATTTTACAAACTCACACATACTTCTAAACATTCAACAATTTTGCTACCCCCACCTATCACACCCCACTCTTATGTAGTTTGGGATATGAGCTGGTAAGCAGGTTTAAAATTTCTATAATTAACCAGCCAAGCAATACAACAAACAAACTGTCAGTCAGTCAACCCGTTAGGCGAAATGTCAGTCAGACTAGCAGCCTGTATGACAATTCGCTGCTTAGCAAGTCATCACATATACTTATTCGAGCACAACGAGTACTAAACATACGTTTAATTGTTTGTATCGGCTACGACGACAATGACGATGTTATTGTTGCTGTTTCACCATAAAGAGTGCATTCGTATATAAGTCGTCGTTTATAAATCGTTTGTTTTTTTTTAATTTTTTCTCTATTTTTGTTTTTATTATTCTTCACAATCAAACTCTCGTTTGGAACAGAAAAAAGCACGTGTTTTCAAACGTGATAACAACAAATTCTCTACAAATAAAATAAACAACAGAAAAAAACACAAAAAATAATAACAGCAGCAATAACAACAAACACACGCTAAACACACGAAAAAAATAATAACAACACAAAGTACTATGTACTCACTAAAGAAACAACAACAAAAAAATACCTAAAGCTACGTTAACGTCTATATTTGCTGTTACTGCTGCTGCGCTAAACTTTGATGACGTTTGAAACTACGGCGTCGCAGTAGTAGTAGCGTAAGATATAGAAGCTAACATAACGTTGACGTAAACTAAAGCAGCAAAATTTGTTTTACCTTTGGTAAGGTAAGAATATCTGTGCTTCTACGGCTGCTGTGACTGCTATTTTTTGCATTAGAAATACAATGTTTCATTTTTTCTTTGAAATCTTTTATTTTGATTAACTGGGCATGTGACGACATCTCAGTTAAATGTATGTTAAAATATTGTAGGTTCTGAACATATTTAGAATTTCAAAGAGTGGAAATCTTCAAATTCTGCGTGTATTCATACTTAAAGGTATTCAGTCTGGTACAACTAAGGTAAACCCTACATTGTAGTCATTGTAGTGGAGTCCATTATTTTACCCTTTTCATGAGAATAAGTTAGTTAGTTAGTTAGTTAGTTAGTTAGTTAGTTAGTTAGTTAGTTAGTTAGTTAGTTAGTAAGTAGTTAGTTAGTTAGTTAGTTAGTTAGTTAGTTAGTTAGTTAGTTAGTTAGTTAGTTAGTTAGTTAGTTAGTTAGTTAGTTAGTTAGTTAGTTAGTTAGTTAGTTAGTTAGTTAGTTAGTTAGTTAGTTAGTAGTTAGTTAGTTAGTTAGTAGTTAGTTAGTTAGTAGTTAGTTAGTTAGTTAGTTAGTTAGTTAGTTAGTTAGTTAGTTAGTTAGTTAGTTAGTTAGTTAGTTAGTTAGTTAGTTAGTTAGTTAGTTAGTTAGTAGTTAGTTAGTTAGTTAGTTAGTTAGTAGTTAGTTAGTTAGTTAGTTAGTTAGTTAGTTAGTTAGTTAGTTAGTTAGTTAGTTAGTTAGTTAGTTAGTTAGTTAGTTAGTTAGTTAGTTAGTTAGTAGTTAGTTAGTTAGTTAGTTAGTTAGTTAGTTAGTTAGTTAGTTAGTTAGTTAGTTAGTTAGTTAGTTAGTTAGTAGTTAGTTAGTTAGTTAGTTAGTTAGTTAGTTAGTTAGTTAGTAGTTAGTTAGTTAGTTAGTTAGTTAGTTAGTTAGTTAGTTAGTTAGTTAGTTAGTTAGTTAGTTAGTTAGTTAGTTAGTTAGTTAGTTAGTTAGTTAGTTAGTTAGTTAGTAGTTAGTTAGTTAGTTAGTTAGTTAGTAGTTAGTTAGTTAGTTAGTTAGTTAGTTAGTTAGTTAGTTAGTTAGTTAGTTAGTTAGTTAGTTAGTTAGTTAGTTAGTTAGTTAGTTAGTTAGTTAGTTAGTTAGTTAGTTAGTTAGTTAGTTAGTTAGTTAGTTAGTTAGTTAGTTAGTTAGTTAGTTAGTTAGTTAGTTAGTTAGTTAGTTAGTTAGTTAGTTAGTTAGTTAGTTAGTTAGTTAGTTAGTTAGTTAGTTAGTTAGTTAGTTAGTTAGTTAGTTAGTTAGTTAGTTAGTTAGTTAGTTAGTTAGTTAGTTAGTTAGTAGTTAGTTAGTTAGTTAGTTAGTTAGTTAGTTAGTTAGTTAGTTAGTTAGTTAGTTAGTAGTTAGTTAGTTAGTTAGTTAGTTAGTTAGTTAGTTAGTTAGTTAGTTAGTTAGTTAGTTAGTTAGTTAGTTAGTTAGTTAGTTAGTTAGTTAGTTAGTTAGTTAGTTAGTTAGTTAGTAGTTAGTTAGTTAGTTAGTTAGTTAGTTAGTTAGTAGTTAGTTAGTTAGTTAGTTAGTTAGTTAGTTAGTTAGTTAGTTAGTTAGTTAGTTAGTTAGTTAGTTAGTTAGTTAGTTAGTTAGTAGTTAGTTAGTTAGTTAGTTAGTTAGTTAGTTAGTTAGTTAGTTAGTTAGTTAGTAGTTAGTTAGTTAGTTAGTTAGTTAGTAGTTAGTTAGTTAGTTAGTTAGTTAGTTAGTTAGTTAGTTAGTTAGTTAGTTAGTTAGTTAGTTAGTTAGTTAGTTAGTTAGTTAGTTAGTTAGTTAGTTAGTTAGTTAGTAGTTAGTTAGTTAGTTAGTTAGTTAGTTAGTTAGTTAGTTAGTTAGTAGTTAGTTAGTAGTTAGTTAGTTAGTTAGTTAGTTAGTTAGTTAGTTAGTTAGTTAGTTAGTTAGTTAGTTAGTTAGTTAGTTAGTTAGTTAGTTAGTTAGTTAGTTAGTTAGTTAGTTAGTTAGTTAGTTAGTTAGTTAGTTAGTTAGTTAGTTAGTTAGTTAGTTAGTTAGTTAGTTAGTTAGTTAGTTAGTTAGTTAGTTAGTTAGTTAGTTAGTTAGTTAGTTAGTTAGTTAGTTAGTTAGTTAGTTAGTTAGTTAGTTAGTTAGTTAGTTAGTTAGTTAGTTAGTTAGTTAGTTAGTTAGTTAGTTAGTTAGTTAGTTAGTTAGTTAGTTAGTTAGTTAGTTAGTTAGTTAGTTAGTTAGTTAGTTAGTTAGTTAGTTAGTTAGTTAGTTAGTTAGTTAGTTAGTTAGTTAGTTAGTTAGTTAGTTAGTTAGTTAGTTAGTTAGTTAGTTAGTTAGTTAGTTAGTTAGTAGTTAGTTAGTTAGTTAGTTAGTTAGTTAGTTAGTTAGTTAGTTAGTTAGTTAGTTAGTTAGTTAGTTAGTAGTTAGTTAGTTAGTAGTTAGTTAGTTAGTTAGTTAGTAGTTAGTTAGTTAGTTAGTTAGTAGTTAGTTAGTTAGTTAGTTAGTTAGTTAGTTAGTTAGTTAGTTAGTAGTTAGTTAGTTAGTTAGTAGTAGTTAGTTAGTTAGTTAGTTAGTTAGTTAGTTAGTTAGTTAGTTAGTTAGTTAGTTAGTTAGTTAGTTAGTTAGTTAGTTAGTTAGTTAGTTAGTTAGTTAGTTAGTTAGTTAGTTAGTTAGTTAGTTAGTTAGTAGTTAGTTAGTTAGTTAGTTAGTTAGTTAGTAGTTAGTTAGTTAGTTAGTTAGTTAGTTAGTTAGTTAGTTAGTTAGTTAGTTAGTTAGTTAGTTAGTTAGTTAGTTAGTTAGTTAGTTAGTTAGTTAGTTAGTTAGTTAGTTAGTTAGTAGTAGTAGTTAGTTAGTTTTAGTCCTCGTTACATTTTGTTCCAAACTGAAATATTCCTCAGATTCAAGATCCCTTTCAATTACTGCCCCTTATCCATACAAAACAATATATTGGCTGTCGCCTTATATTTATACTATTTCCGTAAGAGTGTGGGGTTCATTGGTGTGTCTGAATAGAAAAAAAAGTATTTTACCTTTTTCTCCGTTATTATTGTAGTAATTGTTGCTTTTGACGGCGCTGTCTATGAAGAATTTTTTTTATATTTGGAGCATTAATGCAAATGCAAATAAATCATGATGATGATGTTGTTGAATTTAGTTCGATGAGAAAACGTGCGTATGATGAAAACATGTGATTTGTGTTTAGAACATATAGATTTACTTCAACTAAAGGACTCAGCTGTAGTAAACTGATGCACAATTTAAACAACAAGTTGTTGTTTTTTGGTTTTAATTAGAAGATTGTGTGTGTGTGTCTGTGTGTTATTCAAGGATATTAAGAAGTCAAGCTGGTTTCTTTAGAATTAAAGCAATTAAGAAGATGGATAAAGATTTACATACATACATGTAAATAATACCTATTTTATTCTCTGTTTTTGAAAAAATTTGTTTCAAATTTTCTGTTATTAACAGTATATGTATAGAAGAATAAAATTCCAGCAAAATTGGTTAAATATCATTCACAGTTTTATCGTGCCTTCAATTTGAACAATAAATAATACGAAACCCTTTTTTTATAATTATTCTATTATAATTGACTATGTATCTACTAAAATTTATTGTTAATAAGTATTTAACAAATTTAAATAAATTTTATTTTCTTTACAGGTAAGCATTGTTTGTTTATAAAATAAACGAAAATCTTTTAAATTTAAAATTAATAATTGAAAGGTAAGCTAAAGTTAAGTACTAAATCATTGGTAGACTTTCAAAGCCGCAAGAGGCTTTATTTTCAGTGAGATCTATAATAGGAACCTTTATTTTTGGATCCCCGATGTGTTAAATAAAATACCATACAATAGATGAGCTTTTAAAGCTTCGAGGGGCCGAGCGTAGTCTGTATATATCAGCGAAACTTATAGAAACCAAAACATTCAAAAGAAAGCTTCCAATGAGTTCAGGTTGGTCTAAAATTTAAAATTTTGAATGTATTTTAAATAAGATCTAAGAACTAACTAAATAACTCCAACTTTCCCTTTTTGGTGTACTGATCTATGATCTATAAGTTAACTTTGTATTACTAATTTCACGATAACGACTTCTATAAATGTAATCAATCCAAATTAGCAGATATATGTAGAAACAAATTGGGGAACAGTGGATGGGGTAAGAAAACCTGATATAAAGAAACGTTTAAATAAGGAGCTAAATGTCACCCTCTTCGTTTAGACATCGGAGATCAAGGGTCATAAGTATCGTAGCACTGCATATATCTCAATTACACAGGCTTCTCTAAAGGACTGAACTGCACTGAAATTTCTCCAACACATCTGGGATTTTTGATGTCGTGTTCTAAGTTAGACAGAATTTTTGGTCCCTTTTAACAACTTTATATCTCGAAAAATGAACAAGATATATCAGATGTTAAATCTTTATTTTAAAGCCCAAAGAATGAGCTTTCAGATGACATACACAATTTTAAAAATAAAGTTGTCTTGGAGTTGTTATAACCTCTCAAAAAGGAACAAAAATTATTTTTTTTTCTCAAACTTCAAAACATGATATCTCAAAATCCCTGAAGAGTATAACTTGGTCTCATAGTTTTGACTTTTTTTTAATTTTGTCGGCCTGTGTTATCGTAAGATATTATTATTATACAATTTGAAATACATATTTTGGGTTTTTTAACGTTATAAAGAAATTAATTCGAAAATTGAAATACTAAGAAATAAATTAGAAAAAATCTTACATAAAAAATTACGTATGTATATTACTTAGAAATCTGTTAGACAGACGGTCATAAATACTACGTTTTAACAAATTCTAGACATATAGACTTTCTAATTAATATAGCATTTATATAAAAAAATCATATAATCATATATATATTATTGAAATAATATGTTTCTCATATATAAGAATTAATAATTGGATAATATATAATATAGTAACCTAATACCAAGTCCTCAAACTCCCATTAAATGATTTATTAAGAAATTGTTTAAAAAAATTTTTGAAACATTTTGTTAGCTTTCCTTAGCTTTAAAATCAACTTCCCTCGTTAGGAATAGATTAATGAATCAAACTAGTCTTTCCTCTATATCTTTAGCTAATTGTCGTGAGATTGAAAACAATTCTTAAGAAAGCTCTTTAAAAAGCTCTTTAATATACATTTTATTGCTGTTTGAAAAAACCTTGTCTTATTTGTGTCTATTTTTAAAATTAATTTTCGTCAAACAATCTCATGTATTCTACTAAATATGGAGAATATGACAACAAACCTTATTTTAAAATAATTAAATAGATCTATATAAAAGTATGTTTGCAAAATAAAATAAAAAACAAAAAAGAAACATTTTCTATAATTTTTGACGAATGTTTATAGAGATTTTCAAAGCCTCATGTAAAGCCCAACAAATAATATACAATAATGTATAATTCTAAATACAGATATTTTGCTTTTGTATCAATTCGATTGTGTGTTGGTATATGTTTGGACTTTTCCGTAGTTTGTATTAGGTCTCTTTGGCCAGACTTCGAAAAGAATTAAATAATAACACTTCTAAAGAAATTGTGTTTAGTATTTTCATAAATTCCTAAAAGTTGTTTGGAATATTACTTAGGCATATTTTAAAAAAATAAATAATTCCTGGAATTTTCTCGAATAAACTCTTCTTACATGTCTTTAAACTAATTATATAGATCTGTTTTTTTTTCTTACTATTCCTATTGAAAAAAGAACTTTATTGGCTCTATAGAAGAATGAGTAACCCTTCTTTCGTAGAAATAGTATCATTCCATTCACTATTTTGGTGAAAGTAACGTGATGTCTCAAGATATTCCCAAGGCGTTAGATAGAGTTCTGCATTTATATCAAAACCCATTGTTTTTGGAGTCGGTAATGGTATCTCTCGATTTAATTCGAGCTTTCTCAGAGATCGCACTATACATGTGAGTACATCTCCCTGGGCATGTTTCCTTGATGAAAGACCCTCTGCAATCCCGATCTCTAAGCTGCTGTGACTATAAACTGGTGTTGTCAATTCACTATTCGGACTTTCCTTGGAATGATTTGACATGGGGTCAAACACATAACCTGGTACTACGGGTAGGCAGTTGCCCGCAGAACTTGTCCTGGCTTGTCAGTTGGTTGAGGTTCGTTTGGAATCCACATAGTGGCTGTGGTTTGAATCCAAATTCGCGGGAAGAGTATGTTGCGTTCAAAAGACTGATGCAAGAAGAAATCTATATTTCGGGATAAGTTCGGTGCTGTTGCCGAATGACAACAGATACCACACAGAGGAGTGACTGTGGGACTAAGCGTTGGAAATGAGTTCGTGTTAATTGTATATGATACAGGATGAATGTAGGGGTATACGGAACTCATCCACCCGTATACCTAGAGTGAGTCTCTCATATGTTGTTCTCTTATGAGTGTGTCGGATAAATGAGAGGTGTGCTGGGTTGGATGGTGATGGATGAAAGGTATATTTTACAAGTGATACTATTGAATTTTCCTTCCTTGTCCAAGTATGTTCAGAGTAAACTCTATTCATACCAGAATTATCACAGTGTGTCACAGTGAGCAAAAACAAAGTCTCGGCTTATATGATGGATTCGTACTTCGATCTACCGGCTACGTCTCTAGGTGCTGTTGCCGACTCAACATTGGCCATCCCATCTGCGTGGTTGTAAACGGAAGTCATGTTTTTGAATCTCCGAAGTTAAGCAACGGTGCATCATCAATTGTCAGAGATTAAATAGCTCATGTACTTGAGCAAAGTGCACATATACTTGACCGGAAATTCCGGAAGCACAATGAGGCGGTGGGGATGCGTCACAGAAGCTAACCCAGTGATTGAAAAAGACCACGGTGAAATAGGCCAACACGGTAAGTGTGCACGTAAAGCACTCAACATTATTTATATATATGAGTTCGAGAGTAATTCACCACAAGGCTCCGTTCTTTCCCCAAACAATTTCTTATTTTCATAAACTACCTAGCAATAACTGTCATTCTTGTGCATTCAATTATAGAGATTGAGTCAATGAGCCACAATATGAAGGAATCGCTTAACCACGACTTGATAGCAAATCTCTGAATGGGATTCAAAGAAACATTCAAGTGTATGAGTTTCTTAAAATATTGTAAGACTTACTTCACTCCATCTGAACTACTTACTATTTACATTACTTATATCCTATGGAGAGTTGAATACAACTCTCATTCGGTGAATTCTAAAAACATCTAGAATTGTCCTTCATGTGTCTGTCCAAATATTAAAAATATTAATATATTCCATCACCCAGAAACAATGATTGGAAATTTCTTAAGCAACAATTTCCCGCATAGATAACCATGGTTTTCTTCCAACCTTTTTTATGTAACGACGATCACAATAAGCCCGATAGCTCAAGAAGGCCCTACCTATGTCCGCAGTATAACTTGTTTCTATTTTTATTTTGATTCCTGATATGGGGAAAAGTAATCATAACTTCTAATACGAAATCATTCTTTTAAAAACTGCTTTCATTATAGGGTGAGTTAAACTGTATGTGTATAGTTAGCCAAAGTATATCTGTAACTGTGTGCGCAGGTATTATTAGCCATCCATTTAAAAATACAGATGTATGTATGTGAATTCTAAAAACATCTAGAATTGTCCTTCATGTGTCTGTCCAAATATTAAAAATATTAATATATTCCATCACCCAGAAACAATGATTGGAAATTTCTTAAGCAACAATTTCCCGCATAGATAACCATGGTTTTCTTCCAACCTTTTTTATGTAACGACGATCACAATAAGCCCGATAGCTCAAGAAGGCCCTACCTATGTCCGCAGTATAACTTGTTTCTATTTTTATTTTGATTCCTGATATGGGGAAAAGTAATCATAACTTCTAATACGAAATCATTCTTTTAAAAACTGCTTTCATTATAGGGTGAGTTAAACTGTATGTGTATAGTTAGCCAAAGTATATCTGTAACTGTGTGCGCAGGTATTATTAGCCATCCATTTAAAAATACAGATGTATGTATGTTTGTACGTTCATGCACAAATTTATCCAGGCAACCGTCCATTCAATCAAATACTGTATATCGGTATGTGAGATGTATAATTGTATGGGTATGTAAACCCATACATTACAGCTCTAACGTTATTTACAACTAATTCAGTAATAGTACACTGAAAGAAAAAAGTTTGAAATCCAATTTTTATTCTTGATTCAGGGCGATTTCGGGAAAAGGTCCTTCTGTATGAACTGAACTCTTTAGAATTCGAGGAATATTTAATTTATAATAAAAGGGTTCATATAATAACCGATTGAGCTTATATTGTGTTTTCAAAAGCCAGACAGATATGGCCAGATCTTCTTGCAATCTTATAGGGACCCATAATATACCTTCATACGTTTGTGGGTATACGTTATGTTACAAATGTAATATCAAAATCAACTCATTTTGATAGTAGGTATAAAAGCAATATCTTGGGAGCGTTGTTATTCCAGATAATACATCCCTCACGAGCACTGATTGGAAAATTCTTTGTGATTATGTCCAGGAAACTAAGTTTCTAAACATCGGACGATTCAGAGATCACTATATAAAGATTTTCACACCAAAATATTGCATGTTAAGGAGAGCACAACATGCCCGATAGTGGCCTAAGTTAACTTACGTGTTCTTAGTCAATCCTCGTTGATACATTTTCTTCCCTTGGCAAAACTTTCTATCTTTAAATCTGAAAAAACTATACACGATCGAAATTTGTTATATGTACAAAAGAGTTAATTGCCATAACGAAAAAATTTATTCAGTGTACGTATGAGTATTATTTATTGTATTGATTCTGCTTCTACTACTGCTGCTGCTGTTTCTTGTTGTTGTTGTTGCTGTTTGTGTTATTGTCATTTGAGTGTGGCAACAACACGTGTTTAGAACACTGGTAGACAGTGGGCTTTAGGTCATACTGAGATCCGCGTGACTTTATTTACGCGATGCCAACGTGCAAAACTATTTATATTTGTTAATGTATAGAAACGTACATACACACATACTACATACATTGAAGGTGGCATGAATGATTGTAGAGTGTGTGAGTTAACATATAAAGGTGTATTAGTTTCGTG
This sequence comes from Lucilia sericata, assembly GCF_015586225.1. NCBI lineage: Eukaryota > Metazoa > Arthropoda > Insecta > Diptera > Calliphoridae > Lucilia > Lucilia sericata. The sequence goes on along the minus strand of NW_023995210.1, from coordinate 7,216 downwards.
TGTAAAAAAAAGTGTGTTTAAAAGTTTGTTTAGCTGTATATTAGCTACCTGTTTGTTTGATTCCATCAAAGTTTTTCTATTTTTTTCCATTTCTATATTCGTTGTTTTTTTCTAGTTGTTTGCTCATTGCATTTGCTTGTATGCAAAAATATGGTTTCGTTTAGTTTGATTTAATTTTCGTTTTTTTGCATTGAAAAAAAGTAGAATATTCCCATCACTGTGAGTGCAGCAGCAGCTTATTAGAATAACATTTGTAATTTAAACACACTTTTATTAGACCGCAATGAATACGAATGTTTGTTTGTTTTCTATTTGACTTTACGACAAAGGGGTCTCGAAACGAAAACTGTCTTCGTCCAATAAATATGAAATTAGTATAGAAATCGTAAATGGGAAAGAAATAAGAGAAACAAAACTAAAATTGATAAACTAATTGAATGACAGATACTGATAGAATCATACTTAGGGGAACAATAAGGCTGATTCAGCGTTTTTTTTGTAATTAGAAAAAGATTACAGAAATGTTTGGATGATAGAGCAAACTAAATTTTTATACCCACCATCAAAAAAGATGGGGGGTATATTGATTTTGTCATTCCGTTTGTAACACATCGAAATATTGGTCATAGACCCACAAAAGTATATATATTCTTGGTCCTCATTAAATTCTAAGACGATCTAGCCATGTCTGTCCGTCTGTCTGTCTGTTGAAAGCACGATAGAGTCCGAATGGAAAGAGCTAGAGGGTTGAAATTTCACATAAATATTTCTTATAGGTAAGGTTTGTTTGGTATTGAAAATGGTCAATATCGGTCCACGTTTTCGGATAGCCCCCATACAAGTGGCCCCTCGAAATGCAGCTTTAACAGCCATAACTTGTTTAAAAATACGAATATAGCGATGAAATTTGACATAAGTAAGTTTCTTATGATCCAAAATCAATATGCAAAATTTTATGAGGATCGGTCCATAATTGACCCTACCCCCATATAAGGTCCCCTTCAGAAAATGACTTTAACGCTCATTACTGGCTTAAAAATACTAGTATATAGATGAAATTTTATGAGGATCGGTCCATGATTGACCCTACCCCCCATATAAGGTCCCCAGGTCAGAAAACTGCAACGCTCATTAATGGTTTAAAAATACGAGTGTAGCGATGAAATTCGACACAAATAAATTTAATACGAACAAAATTCTGTCTACCAAATTTTATGAGGATCGACCCATAATTGACACTACCCCCCTATATAAGGTCCCCTTCAGAAAATTACTTTAACGCTTATAACTGACCTAAATATACGAGTATATAGATGAAATTCGACATAAGTAAGTTTCATTCGAGTCAAACGAGGTTTGATGGTGGGTATATAAGATTCGGCATAGCCGAATATAACACTCTAACTTGTTATTAATTTATTAAATCTTGTAAATCGTACATCTCGTAAAACAGACCAGTTTTACTACAAAAGGTAGGAATCGAACCTATTACCCTCGGTCTGATAGACTACCGGATCTTAAATAGAAAATAATAAAGTATTCTTATGCGCAGTAAATGGCTTGAACTCATCACTTCTGGAAATTTGAAAAAAAAAACTAAAAGTCACCTTTTGAATTCTCTTTAAATGCAAGTCATGTCAACTATCAGTTGACATCACTTATTATTATTCATACATACTCAATGTATACTTATGGATTTTTTTGCAATAATTTTATTAAAATAAATTTCCTACAAACAAACGCCATTCAATCAAAATTTTACACGAGTTTTATTTGATTCGCCTCCGCATCTTTGTCACTTAAAGGGGAGCGATGATGAGTTTTTCCATTTATTTTTTTTTTAAATGTAAATTAGTTTGGGAAATAAATCTGTAAATAGTGTATGTGTGTGTATGTAATCATCAAACACATTTGATGACACCCTCCCTTATTACTATATAGATAAAGATCACGATCATGGTCGATGATTGTTTGGTTCCAGTGCACTGCATTAAGTCATAGATTAAATACTAGAATGAAATGTAAACAATTTATAAATCAAAATAAATATGTAATTCTAATCAATTTGGACTTATCATTTAGTTATACAATTATAGAGAGAGAGAGAGAGAGAGAGAGGGTGAGAAAGAGAGTGAGAGGTGGAAATTATAACAAGAAAGATAATAAAATAGAGATCTTCTCTTTTTTTATAAAATAAAAGCATTTAATATCTCTAATATTTATAACTATCAAACGATCCTTACTATAATCAACTGATCTATACTCTCCCACTAGATGTCAATATTACTGATCATTGATAATAATCGATTTCTCAGGTATTAATTACCGCTTGTTTTACAATTCTTTTTTCATAAGAATTTTTTTCTTAATAGTCGGTCGTGATCTTCGGCATTACTTTTAACACGAAAACTTCTATAGATGTTTTTTTTTCTTAAAAACTCCTTTTCCATTTTAATCTATTCTTAGAATAACTATTTTTAATAATTTATAAATACTACGTACACAATTTTATGATGTCAATAAAGTATTTCTTTAATTATTATTATTAATAAATTATTAGTGTTAATTATTGTCACGTTTTATTAAAAGCTTTATAATTACAATAAAATTGCAAGTTTTTTTTTTTTTTTGTTGAAATTTTCCAACATTTTATTTGCTAATGATAGTAATAAAATGAATAAATTCATACAAACTTTATTAATAAATTAATAAGTGGTACTAGTAGTACTTGTAGAGAAATAAATTAACACTTTGGTTAGATATGAGAAATGGAAATGTAGTCGAAAAGCTCTTTTATAGCTCCCCACAATCTGAGTTATTTTTCAAAATATTTGGTTGAAGATCAATTCTTTGACAACTTCTTTGGATAGGTATTGATATCTGCTTTTAAACTTGTCATTATTTGACTCTACGGAATAGTGATCAATCCTTTACAAATCTATACGAAAGTTTGAGAGAATTTTTTAGATTTCGACCGCTATGTTCGCTATTGAAAACTACTTCGGCAAGGATTAAGTTTATCTTATGGCTTTATGACTTTTGTAATAGTCTCAATTTTAATACAGACTGTATTACAACAAAATAAGAACAAATATATGTGGGATCAGACACTAACTCTTCTAGCGATCGTTGTCCGTGCAGATCGTCACTACACTCATAGCTCTATAGTGAAGAGTAAAGGGGTGCATAAAGGGGACTTATACATTGCATACGCCTTTCTTTTGATTTCTATATTAACAATGTCAATGTGCTTTACATGAGTGCCTGCCATGATGGCTTGATCTTACATTGGCTTTTTACATCTACTGACTGTAAACGGTCTACCACTCGACACAAAGTTTCTTCACTGAAGAAACCTCCGGTGGAAAATTGCTTACATGACTGTATTGGTCCATAAACAAGCATTTAGCCCAAGTACTGAAGCTATCCAATCTTTGTCTGTAGTTGTCCCTTTGTAGAATAACAGGCACCATAAGATTAATCCCAATTTCTAAACCCGACAAGGAAAAAGCTATTACTTGTTTAGAACCTATAGAAGTGGCGTAACCAATATTAGGTGAAAACATCCTATTGAGAGTATGAATGAAAACATTATTTAAGCTGCAATCCTCATCGTCCACAAACTCACTCCTAACCTCTTAAATACCGCGTAATCACACTACTGAAATGGCTCTTTTGAGTCCTATGGACGTAATTGTTAGACCGAAGCGCGTACTCCATATATAACGTGACAAGATTTATTTCCTTGGCCATTAGGACCGATAAAACAATATCTAACCTACATCAATACCAACATATCTTTGTATTATCAACTCATTTCCAACATTTTATTCCAAAGCCTACCCGGTTGGCTAGTACCGTTCATATGAAACCTAGAATCATCAGTATTTTAATCAACTGACCCTTCCCTCAAGTTTGAGTTTAACCGCAGCCACTACGTAGAACCCGATCGAACCTCAATCAATGACCAGCCAGCGGGCAATTGGTCCCCGTAGTAAAATATTGTGTGGTTCTCTGAGGAGATCAAATGACGAACGTTTCCAATTTCTAGTTCCGACAAACTAGAGGTATTGGTAGCACTTCTTTTCCCCAGGATTACAGTAACAATATGATGATAGGTTTATCAAGCTAACATGCGCCCGGGTAGGGGAGTTGGTTGCTGTTTTAATGACAATAGGAGTTGATCTTAAATTTGCATTTTCATTATAGTAGACTAATACATACCCAAACCCATCCACGACATAGTCTTCTTCGGTTCCGATAGTAATTTTTCAGAATTGGACAGAATAAACACCCTGTGAAAGTTCATTGGATCTGGTGAGTTATTATAAAGAATGGTTTGAAAATAGGGAAACTGTGCTCAAGAACAATTTTTCATTTAATCTCCCGCCTTAATGTATTTCTCTTAGTCTAAAATTTCAGACATCAAGTAAGGTTCTTTCAAGTATTTGGGGGTAATATTATAATCTATATGACATCCAATTTCGAAACTATATGACATCTTTCAAGTATTTGGAAGTAATATTCGAATCTATATGACATCCAATCCGATCCTAGAGTATCGTATATACTATAACGAAATAGCAAAGCACTGCTAAAGTCATAGTATTACTATCTATTGATTTCTCTCCTCCATCATATGAAGTTATCGAGATATAGTGTCATAAATATTGTTGCTATAACAGCTCGTATAAATATACATCTTTTAAAAATCTGTTTTTATCTAAAAGTGATTATTTTAAATTTGAACACATTATATCTCGAAAACCTTCGGTTATGATTGCATTATACGATCAGCTAAACGAATTTAAGTTAAAATCAGAGATGATATCGAATACAAGTGTAACTTACCAAAGTAAGAAGAATTCGGGATTAACTATAATCGTTCAGACTTGATTAACAGCTTTTAGTTACAATTCATCGTAGAATACTCCCTTAAATGTTGTTATAGCGATAATTATTATATGAAAATTAGAGCTTTTTTGTGGTTACTGTTAACGTCATATCTATTGAGTAACGCTAAATCAGAATTTCTCTTCTCCATAACATGAAGTTTTCGAGATATCGTGTCACAAACATTGTCGATATAACAACTCGAAGGGGTATTATAAAATCTGTTCTTATCTAAAAGTGATTATTTTTAATTTGAAAACATTATATCTCGAAAACCTTAGGTTATGATTGCATTATACGATCAGTTAAACGAACTTAAGTTAAAATCAGAAATGATATCGAATACAAGTGTAACTTACCAATGTAAGAAGAATTCGGGATTAACTATAATCGTTCAGACTTGATTAACAGCATTTAGTTACAATTCATCGTAGAATGCTCCCTTAAATGTTGTTATAGCGATAAACGTTTTTTTAATAAAATTCTTAATTGAACGTTTTCAACACGATCCACTTTAAATTCTAAATGCAACACGTTTTAAAATAAAATTTTAAAAATTTCCGTCATCTTTTTTTAATAAAAAACGAATGAAACGAAACCATTTGCAAATATTGCTCTCTTGGAAGAAACACAATTAGAAAATAATAAACAAATAGTAAAAGAATGTCAAAAACAAATGTATTTCCAATATTCTTCTTAACTAAAATAATTGAAACAAATTGTCGACAGCGCAGTAGCTGCGACAACAAATATTCCTTAACAGCAAAGTCAAGTTGAGAGCAGCATTCGTTACATTTGAAATGTAATATAAATCACTAAACTTTTGCGGCTGTTGGTTGGATGGTGGTGGTGGTGGTGCTGCAGCTGCAACTGTTGCTGCTGCTGCTACTGCTAGTATTGCTAATAATATTGTTGTTTTTTAAGGCTACTGAAAAATAAATGAAAAAAAAAAAAATTTGCTCACGTTTTGCTGTATATTGCATATGTACGTACTGGCAAATAATATTCACAACTGATACGAAGTTTACTTATGCCGGTCTCAAGCATTTGATCGCTACGCTTTAAACGGACCGGAGAATATTTGTTACGGGAAATGTTTTTCAACTAGGCCGTTTGATAACGGAGCTTAGTAGTGTTATCTATGAGAAAAGATATTCAAATAAAAATAAAAGAAATTTTCGGAAATAGATTTTGCATAAATTAAGAAAAATTATTTATTAAAAATAATATAAATAAAAACAAACATATATGTTATGGTTAATTAAATTAATTTTAACTATAAAAAAGTGTTAGAAAGAAACAACAATAGTGCTTAAACTACAAAAGAAAAAAATAACGGCGCTGGCTGTTTAAATAAATTAAAACGCATTTATAAAAATTTTAATAAATTAAACAAATATGAAGTGAAAAAGTTAAAATTTATAAAAATAAATAAGAATTTTATAAAAAAAAATAATAAAAAAATATTTAACAAAGAAAACAAAATTATAAAAAATTTAAATTTTCAAAACTTAAAGTTTTGAAAATATTTAACAAAATTTTCGAAAGAAAATAAATGTGTTTTCAATTGCACAAATTTAACAAGAAAAGTTTTTGAGAAGTCATCATTTAAAGCGGCCTAAGTTATGGAACTTAACACAAATACAAAATAATAATTGTTATCATTCACTATTAATTAATAATTAATTTAAACACCAATATTTTTTAACAACAACAAAAATATTGCAAACATTTCATTACTTCCTCTACATGTCATTTTTAAAAAATTTTTTACAAAAACACAACTCATTCATTTTAATAAAAAATTATAAAATATTTTTTTTTAAATTTATATATTTGCCTTATTATTAGACAAGTCATTTTATATACAAACACTACAACTACAACAGAAAACACACACACATTTATTTATTTCATTTTTTTGTTTAACAAGAAAAGGTATTATTTGCAACGTGACCATTTAATGAAAATTTATAAAAAAAAAATATTATACTGTGCAGTTGTTGGAAATTTTTTTAAAGTGTTTTAGTTTTTTTTTTTTTTTTGTTGTAAATGTATTTGTTTAAATAATATATACCTTACAAACTTATCAGTTTAATGACGACTTTTTTTTTAATTTATATTAAACAAATTAAAAACTCAAATGTGAGAGAAAAGAGAAATTTCATTCTATATTTAAATAATATTCTAAAAATGTAATTTTTTTTATAGACGATTCAAAGATTAGATATTATTTATTTACAAAAAAAAGAAGTTTTCCGACGGTAGTTTTGAATGTTATTACGCAGTGTTGAAACAATCACTCAAAAAATACACATAATAA
>NW_023995209.1:127500-152252 GCF_015586225.1 Lucilia sericata | reverse complement strand
CCTGGGCGTACCTGTTCTCCTTCTTCCTACTTCCCTCTCTCTTTTATAACCTCAGTATTAGTGTAATGCTGACTGCATTCAAATTTCATAAAGTAACCCCAACTCTGGTAATATTACAAATCTAACATTCTTCCTTGGATTCCTTACTACTTTTTTTCATATTTTCCAACACTGTGACCTTCCTAAAGAATTAACATTTGCAAGCCTAAATTAATCTTTGACAACTTTTAAATTAAATGTTAAATTTGATTTCTTCCATTAAAAAAATAAATATAAAACTCTAAACATTAATAAATTATGCAATTTACATTATGCCCTTTTCGTTACAATAAGTTTCCCTTTTTATTGTTGTTTATGTATTTAACAAACGTTTATTAAATAAAAAAATCTTTCATAATCCTTAACACGCAACCTGTCAACACAAAGAACCTCTCACCTTCTAAATGAACCCAAGAAAACTAAATAACCGACTATTTTACTAATGTTTAGCAAATTGTTAATTTTTAAGTCAAAGTTGTAAAACAGCAAAATAAAAATTACCAGGCTTTCCAAAGTCTTACAAAGCTTAAAAAAAGCCTGCTAAATTGTTCATTACATTTTATGCTTATTGACTCACTTTAAATGTGACCAGGCCACAAAATACTTGGAGCCAGCAGCAACAGTACATTTAGTGTACTAAACATGATTTTAGTACCACCACCAAACCATAAAATTTCCCTGCAGCTCAAGCCTTTGCATGTTTAGCTTGATTGAACACTTTCATTGATTTTGGTCGTTTTTTATCAGTCTTCCTTTTTTCTTATTTCTTCTGTGTGAGTGAGTGAGTTTGTCTTAAAGTCTTAAACAAATGTGTGTCTAAGTAAATATTTACATTTTGGACCAGGGAAGGGGGTTTGGAACTGGGTAAAAAAAGATAAAGTTTGAAACGAAAAGTGTCTGTAACAAAAACATACAGTTCATTAGGTTAAATGTGTCACGAATTGTTAGCTTCAGGTTAAAAATTGATTTGAAGACTTTTGTTTGGGATTTGTAGTTAAAAATGATTTCTTGGTTTGTTGGTTTCTTGTATATCAATTCCTTAGAAATGAAATTGAAATTTTACAAAGCAATAAATTCAATTTTAAATTAAATTTTAAGTTACAGTTTTTTTTCTTGTGATATTTATGTTTGTATTTCAGAGTAAGTCATCGTTATAAATGTTTATTTTTACTCTATATATGGCTGGCAAGGTTAAATTGTACAGAATCTATTCATATATATACATATAGATATTTTTGAATGGCTATTGTTTTATTGATTTTTTCTATATAGAATAGTGTAAAACAACTTTAACATTTCCATTGTGCTACCAATTGACCTTTTTTGTTTTGTTGCATCCAAAGAACATGTTCATGTTTTTGTTCTTTAGGTTTTCCTATGAAGAACAACAACAACAAAAACTTGCACTCCTTAAACAATTCTTGTGGTTTTACTATATATTGTATACTCCCCTGCTCTCCTCTTCCTATTGTAGTTTTTTTTTACAAAATCTATAAATTGTTTTAGTAATTAATTACTTTTTTATACACATACATACGTCTATATGTATAAAAAATAGTATTTCATTTTGATTTACTAAATTTTTATTGTGACTTTTGTTTGTTAGTTTTTTTTTTATATTTTTAATTAATGCTTGTTTATTTTGATTTGCAATTTTAATTAAAATTTATATTTTAAAATTGCTTTTGTTTTGCTATTTATTTACCTTTATCATTTCAATGACTTTTTGCTTAAATAGTTTTAGTCTATTTTTGCAATATGCATCATTTTTTAGGAATTTGTTTTATTTACTGAGTACCCTTGTCAAATTAATTATCAAGACGACTATAAATTAAAATTAATCAACAAATTTATGAGTTTTTAAAAATTAAAGTGATAATTTGAAAAAATTAATTATCATAAGAGAGCTGGAGTTAAATTTGGGTTAAAATGCGAATTTTGTGTAATAAGTGAGTTTTTGTATATAACATGAGTTTTTATGTAATTTTTGTATCAAAATCGAGTTTTCGTGTAAAATTGTGTTTTTTGTAAAAACTGATTTGTGGTATTAAAACTGCAAAAATGTTTTCTTTTTGTGTAGGCAACGTTTCTTTGTAAAACAGTTTTTTATTTGTGGAAAAATTGACTTTTAAAATTTGAGTTTTTTTCTTATTACAAACCTCTGGTAGGTTATTGGTTAGTGTTGTAGTTCGCAAGACCGGAGATTGTGTGTTCGATTCGATACGTGAGGTACTAGATAAAAGTGCACAATATCAACTCATTATAGATGCATCTCTTTTAGTTCGATATATCCTCCTCTCAAATTGACTAACTACCTAACTAACTAACTAACTAACTAACTAACTAACTAACTAACTAACTAACTAACTAACACTAACTAACTAACTACTAACTAACTAACTAACTAACTAACTAACTAACTAAGTAAGTAACTAACTAACTAACTAACTAACTAACTAACTAACTAACTAACTAACTAACTAACTAACTAACTAACTAACTAACTAACTAACTACTAACTAACTAACTAACTAACTAACTAACTACTAACTAACTAACTAACTAACTAACTAACTAACTAACTCTAACTAACTAACTAACTAACTACTAACTAACTAACTACTAACTAACTAACTAACCTAACTAACTAACTAACTAACTAACTACTAACTAACTAACTAACTAACTAACTAACTAACTACTAACTAACTAACTAACTACAACTAAACTAACTAACTACTAACTACTAACTAACTACTAACTACTAACTAACTAACTAAACTAACTAACTACTAACTAACTAACTACTACTACTAACTAACTAACTAACTACTAACTACTAACTAACTAACTAACTAACTAACTAACTAACTACAACTAACTAACTAACTAACTAAACTAACTACTAACTAACTAACTAACTAACTACTAACTAACTAACTACTAACTAACTAACTAACTAACTAACTACTAACTAACTAACTAACTAACTACTAACTAACTAACTAACTACTAACTAACTAACTACTAACTAACTAACTAACTAACTAACTACTAACTAACTAACTAACTAACTACTAACTAACTAACTAACACTAACTACTAACTAACTAACTAACTAACTAACTAACTAACTACTAACTAACTAACTAACTAACTAACTAACTAACTAACTACTACTACTAACTAACTAACTAACTAACTAACTAACTAACTAACTAACTAACTACTAACTAACTAACTACTAACTAACTAACTAACTAACTAACTACTTAACTAACTAACTAACTAACTAACTACTAACTAACTAACTAACTAACTACTAACTACTAACTAACTAACTAACTAACTAACTAACTAACTACTCTAACTAACTAACTAACTAACTAACTAACTACTAACTACTACTAACTAACTAACTAACTAACTAACTACTAACTACTAACTAACTAACTAACTACTAACTAACTAACTAACTAACTAACTACTAACTAACTAACTAACTAACTAACTAACTAACTACTAACTACTAACTACTAACTAACTAACTAACTAACTACTAACTAACTAACTAACTACTAACTAACTAACTAACTAACTAACTACTAACTAACTACAACTACTAACTAACTAACTACTAACTACTAACTACTAACTAACTAACTAACTAACTACTAACTAACTAACTAACTAACTAACTAACTAACTAACTAACTAACTAACTAACTAACTAACTACTAACTACTAACGAACTAACTAACTAACTAACTACTAACTAACTAACTAACTAACTAACTAACTAACTAACTAACTAACTACTACTAACTAACTAACTAACAACTAACTAACTAACTAACTAACTAACTACTAACTAACTAACTAACTAACTAACTAACTAACTAACTACTACTAACTAACTAACTAACTAACTACTACTAACTAACTAACTAACTAACTAACTAACTACTACTAACTAACTAACTACTACTAACTAACTAACTACTACTAACTGTGTAAAAAAAGATTGATTTTATAAATTTTCAGTTCATTTCATTTTTGCCAACTCGGCATTTCTTTAGCAATTGCAAACCAATAAAAAAATACACAAAACAATGAAACCAACACACATCCAAATGTATAGTTTCACCAATAAGCCATGTTTTTGTTTTTTATGTATGCTCTAACATTCCCTTTTTTCATGAAATTTTCAGAGGTTGTCTTGGATTTTTGCTCATATCTCCCTTATTTATAGACGGATTTTGCAATTTTTAAATAGGAAACTTCTCGAAAGCATTTCTGGCAGAATTATTGTAGATTTGGATCCCGAATTTATCTGGGAAATTATTTCAACAAGACAGACAGACAGACAGATCGACAGACATACATACAGACAGACAGACAGACAGACAGACAGACAGACAGACAGAAAGACAGACAGACAGACAGACAGACAGACAGAAAGACAGACGGACAGAAAGACAGACAGTAAATATACTAAATATTTTATTTCTTTTATTTAAAATACAAATCATTCTCAATCGTTTGAGTTGTGTTTTTTACAAATTTGCCTTAATTCTCAAAAAAGACAATATATGTACATTTTAATTACTGCTCCAACACAACTTAATTAACTGCCGGAAACTCATCAGAAAAAAATTACACATTACAGCAACAAAGAATCCATAAACGTCAGTTAATCACTTAATTCCCGCTATAATATTTTATTAAAAATAATAAACAACAAAAGTTAAAAGCAATTACCATTTATGAAATAATAAAATTAATCTCTTAAGACCAGTCGCTGTATATATTGTAAATGAAACAAATGATGTCACTAAGATGATGTAAATTAAACATTTAATGTGGGCTTAAGAAAACAAACAAAAACTTTAATAAAGTTTTATTTAAATGTAGGATTTATTTAACAAAAATAAGAAATAAATAAATAATTTAAATTCTAACCGTTACAGTAAAATTTATGACTGTCTTGCAATAATAAAGAAGACAAAATACATTTTTTTTTTAATTATAATTTACATGTAAATTTAGAAAAAATATATTTTAAAAAAAAAGCTTGCAGTTTAAAAACGCTTACATTTCAATAACGGCTGCTGAAATGTATAATTAAAAAAAAGATGTGGTTTTTGTTCTTTAAAATGCAAATTAAATTATCGCCAAGATGTGCGATATAACTTAGTTATAAAATGTAAATATTTTTCAAGCTTAAAACTAGTCTAAGGGAAGTTATAAATGTTCTTCGTCTTTAGCAGGAGTTTTTTTTTTAATTTTTTTGTAATTTGTTTAGAGCTGTATAATTATTTATTATTATAAGTTTGCTTGCTGATGATGATGATGTAGTGTTTTTTTTAAACTCTGTTAAATACAGTAGCCAGGTTTATAGTACTTATTATAACTTATGAATATGTTGTCACAATATCTTCTACACACATCATAGGTATAATAGGAATTGATGATTATAGTGATTTGTTTAATGATAACAACAAGTGCAACCATAAAAACAAGTAAACCATAAAAAAATCTTGACATATTTGCATAAAATTAAAAAAAAGTATTAAATAGACATTTATTTTGAAATGTCCTTAAACTTCTTAAGGAATTTTAGTTTTAATAATAGACATTAATGTTGAAATTCATGTTTATCATGCTGAGAAAAACTTCTTTAATGATGTATGAAAATTCTAGGGAAAAATTTTGTTTAAATATAAAAGTGAAATATGAATAATATAGTAACACAGTGCTCAAGCAAGAGTAAACCTGTCAGTGTAAACTTCAGCTACTTGTCAACATTAGGTTGAGAATTCTTAAAAACTCAGTTTTTGCATAGAAGAGTTGTTTCTACATTAAAACTAGGATGAAGTACAGAAATTGATACAATCCGTTGTCAAAGGTGAGTTGTTAAGTGAGTGTTAACATTTAGATAACGGATGTGTATACAATTTAAATATCATTTTGACTACCACCGTTGTAATCTTGACAACACATGGTTGTCATTGCTACAACGCATTGTTGTAATTTCGATTAGGCTTTGTGTCATTTCGGCAATGCATCGTTGTGATTTCGACAACGAATCGTTGTCATTTCGACAACACAACGTTCTGATTGATAACATAACGTTGTCAATATACTAACACATTACTATTTTTTTGTTGATTTTATAACTATCCGTATATACTTTGACAAAGGATGTTCTTGAAAAATTATGGAACACTTTGGTGCCAATTTAGTACCAGACGTGCTTAATTTTAAAATGTCTTTTATCCCTCTGTGTATGTATATCCGTGAATCCTGGACTATAATCTCAAAGGGGAGTGAAGTAATCACACTATATCGAAGAATTTCAGACCGATCAGTCTGTCATCTTTCCCGTTTGAAAACTATGGAAAGGATTATAGATATACTCACTACCTATCCCACTTAATCTCAACATGCCCTTTTGAAAGGTAAATCGGTTGAAATTGTGGGTTTCGCTCGTGGGTTTCATAGACAAATTTCATGAGCATTAGTAGCTTTCATAGATATTGATGAAGCTCTTATCAACGTGCCATCAGGTGCTATTTTGTCATCTCTAAACGTGCCGTCTGTCGATTATTCAATTTATTAGTAAACTTGCAAACCAATAGGTCTCCCTTGGAATCTCGCTATTAAAACTTTATCAAATTGTTGCATAGGCGAACAATGTAGCAGTAGCTGTTTCTGGCAAATATCTAGCTTACTATTTCCTAAAGCCTTCAAAACTCGCTTAGACAACTTAGCGTATGGAGTACTGCGAACTATGATAAATCCTGGGGAAACGAAACTAGTGCTATACTTCCCGTTGTCACGCCTCATTAGACTAGAACTTAAACTCTCTGACAGTGCAAAATATCTGGGCATTATTTTGGATTCTTGTCGTGGAATCTGAATGTGTAGACGAGAGCCGTAAAAGTCACCTTCCATAGTATTATCGAGAAAATTATGCGGAATTATGGTATACCACGGAGTACCCCTTCTGTTGCCTTTGTTGTACAACAATATTGACCTGAGGACCTTATAGTCTAACAAGTACTCAGCTGGTTCTTGGAAGTACAGTATCTTTAGCCATGCATGTATTCTGTGAAATAGCAGATACTACGAATGCGTAAATCTCTGCTGATGAGAGGATGACTGTATTGCAGTCTACACTGATAGATCTAAATCTAAGAGAGGTGTAGGGGGTGGCTTTTATATTACTAATTTTAGAAAGCATATGTATCAAGCAGCATAATTTATGCAGCGTCTTCTAGACTTATATATTGGCCATCAAACGTGCCGCAAAATGTCTCCACGACATTAAGATTGGTTCGTGAATGTCGTACATCTCTTAATGCTACAGGTTTGAAACATTCAAACCTGGAGCAGTTCTGGGTTGCTGCCGGGTTACTCTAATATACCTGTTAATGTTATTGCTGACGAACTAATAAAGAGTGGTTCCCGCCTCGATGAAAGAGACATTGATACTCTAGCGGGTATTCCGCCCTCGTTATGTAGAACACTTACCCAGCAGAAACTATATAAGTCTGCCCAGATCACATGGTCAACAAGCCATGATGACAGGTTATTGGTTAGAAGGAGTGCACGCTAAGAGATTGAATCTTCCTTATAACGATCATCCGTATAATGAAGTCTGCAATGATTGGGATGAGAAGGAGAGGGTCGAACACTTTCTATTATATGCCTGATTTTATAATGGATTTCTTCATTTGTTTCACACAAAAAATTTGCTTTTACACAAAAGCTTTTACACAAAAATTGTGTTTTTAGATAAAAGCTCAGATTTTCCATTTTTTTAGACAAAAGCTCAGTATTAACCCAATAATAAATAATAAATATTTCTTATAATTTTTCTCTAAATAGAATTTGTTTTTAATTTTCTCTTAATAGATGTTCGATAAGAATCTCTTAATATGATTTTTTAACAGTTTTTAATAAATTTCTTTTTGTAAATGACGTTCGAGCAATTTGTATAGTGGGGAGGGTATTATTCGTTGTGTGCTGATGTTTGTTACGCGCGCCCGCCCAAAAGCATTGGTCTTACACCCCACCTTAAAGTATATCAATCGGCTCACAATCACTTTCTCGATAGCTATGTCCGTCCGTCCGTCCGTCTGTCTGTGTGTCCATGTAAACCTTGTGCATATGCTACAGGTCGAAATTTTCAAGATTATTTGATGAAATTCGCCACATACTCCTCTTTTGACCCAAGGACAAAGCCAAAATCTGACCATTATTTCGCCCAGCCCCATACATCCGTACATCCCGAATAGGGCTTTTGGCTCATAAATATATTAAATTAGTCATATACATTTAATAAAACTAAACCTTGAATGACTATAATTAAATTATGGTTAATATTTTCACTAACATGCTAACCGCATTAGTAAGTAAAGAAGTTTATCCCCCCTTTAATATACTACCATTATACCGATTGCATTTTAGTTAACTAAACAAATTTCTTATAAATTTAATGGTAATTTATAAGAAATTTGTTTGACATCACACTTTAAAATCTACTTAAATAATTATTAATCTCTCATGGATTTAAAAGCCTTAAATTCATATTTTTCTTTATTTAAATACATACTACATTTGACTATATCATCTTAATTAAGTTAATATGAATTTAATAACTTAATATTTATATTTAATGTACATCATAAGTTAAACTAGAGAGAAAAAAACTAGTTATTAAAATATTAACATTTTTTGTTTTAGTTTAAGTTTCAGATATCTAGCATCATCTTAGTAGTAGTATTCTGCTTGTTGTTGGTTTCAGTTGGAGTCATACTTGTGTAGTCATAATAATAATCATACTTACTTAAGTTTTGCGTATTTTTTTCTAGTAAAATGACTAAAGGTATGAGATGTTGGGATTTGATATTAAACAGGAATTTAATAAAAAAAAGCTAAATATGAATGCTAAATGCAGCTAAAGCAAAAAAGAAACTAATGTACATTTATTAATAATATTTTAAACTTGTTTGTTGTTAAAAGTTAAGTAACATGTGTTAAAGCTTAAAGGAGTTTAGTTAAAAAATATTCAGTTTAAAGATGAAGAACAGAAGTTTGAAGGTGTTAACTCTCTTCTTAGATTTTCTTTCATCTTTTTGCCTTATCCTCATCATGATGAATGAATACATTCCTTTACCTATCTACTACTACCGCCAACTTAATTTAACCTAGACTCATTGGCTGTTTAATAATAACAACAAAAAAACAACAACAAAATCTTCATAAATCTGAGCTCATGTTAATAATAATACTTCTTAAGTATGTTGCCGTGTTCTTTACTTTACAACAGTTAAAATTATTGCTGCTGTTCCATATTATGACTTTAACTATGACTACAAAGACAACAACGACAACCACGATGATAATGATGAAGAGGACATGTCTGACATTATGCTTTAATATGGCATCAACATATTTTGAAAATTTATCATAATTAGTTGACTCTTAATTTGACAGCAAGTTATCGATCTTGTTTTTAACATTTATTTTTTTTTAAATCTAAAAATAAAAAACAACAAGACATTTATGGAAACTTTTTAAAATCTAGTAAAATAAACTTTACAATTAAATTATTTACTTCATAAAAATTTTAAATTATTTATAATTATTGGTTTGAAAATGTGAATGTTACTTCAAATGGTCATTAATTAATATTACTCATACGTAGAGGGTGTCAATTAAAAATGTGTAATACATACATAATACGTAATATGTAATTTCTAGATAATTCTGTTAATTTTATTTTTTAAGAGCAATTTTTTAAACCATAGACTAGAATAGAATATAGACTAGATTATACACTAGACTATAAACTAGACTATAAACGAGACTATAAACGAGACTATAGACTAAACTATAGACTAGACTATAGACTAGACTATAGACTAGACTATAAGCTAGACTATAGACTAGATTATAGACTAGACTAGGCTATAGACAAAAATATACTAGACTATATACTAGACTATAGGTTAGACTATAGAATAAACTATAGAATAGACTATAGATTAGACTATAGACTAGATTATAGACTAGACTATAAACTAAACTATAGACTGGACTATAGACTAGACAATAGACTAGGCTAGTCTATAGTCTAGTCTATACAATAGACAATAGACTAGAATATAGACTATACTATGGACTAGACTATAGACTAGACTATAAACTAGACTACTTTATACTTTATACTTTATATTTTATATTTTATACTTTATACTTTATACTTTATACTTTATACTTTATACTTTATACTTTATACTTTATACTTTATACTTTATACTTTATATACTTTATACTTTATACTTTACTTTATACTTTATACTTTATACTTTATACTTTATACTTTATACTTTATACTTTATACTTACTTTATACTTTATACTTTATACTTTACTTTATACTTTATACTTTATACTTTATACTTTATACTTTATACTTTATACTTTATACTTTATACTTTATACTTTATACTTTATACTTTATACTTTATACTTTATACTTTATACTTTATACTTTATACTTTATACTTTATACTTTTACTTTATACTTTATACTTTATACTTATACTTTATACTTTATACTTTATACTTTATACTTTATACTTTATTTATACTTTATACTTTATACTTTATACTTTATTTATACTTTATACTTATACTTTATACTTTATACTTTATACTTTATACTTTATACTTTATACTTTATACTTTATACTTTATACTTTATACTTATACTTTATACTTTATACTTTATACTTTATACTTTATACTTTATACTTTATACTTTATACTTTATACTTTATACTTTATACTTTATACTTTATACTTTAACTTTATACTTTATACTTTATACTTTTACTTTATACTTTATACTTTATACTTTATACTTTTACACTCGAACTCACAACCTCCGTACTGACAGACTACAACACTACCAACTAACCTACTGAGGTACTCGTACTCTATACGCAAAAAAGCGAAAAGCTTGTGGTACTCGTTTAATTTAATAGTGTATTAAATTCCATTTCTAATTTGTTCATATTCTTAAAGCTTAGTGTAATAATGGGTTCTGTTTCCACAATTTGTTTTTTGCAGCAACTTTTTTTCAATTACCCATATTTCTTATAATTATAATAATTTTCTTATATTCTGTTCATTGTTTTTTTATTTCTACATTTTTCTCACCCTATTAAAAAACAAATAACTCAGCTTTTGCATGATCTTTTGAACTTTGTTTGTACTTTTTTGTTGTCTTTTAAAAACTAAACACCTTAAAACACCTACAATATCTACTACTTATTTTTAAGTTAAATGTATGAGTTATTTAATATTAAAGATTTTCGCACTTAAAAAAGGTGGGGATTATTTCAATTTGTAAAAAATTATATAATGGTTAATATTTAATGGAAAATGTTGGCAGGTTTTTTGTTTTAAGTTTTAAGCAGCCAAAAGTTTTTTTTTTTAAATGGATGACAGTTTTTCTTAAACAAAGATGTATGATTAAAAATTATAAATAAAACAATCTTGGTGGGAATCGGAATAATAGGATTTTATAACCGATATGAGAAAATCTATTAGAATATAAGATTTTGGGGAAATTGGTTTCACTTTGTTAAAAATTCAGTACTTTTAGGAAGTTTTTTTAAATATTTAGTGTTGAACTAAACTGGTTTAGTTATGATAAACTTCTCTTTAGAGCTGGTTTCTAACTGAAGTTTAGATTTTCTTTAACAGTTTAAATTAGTTAAATATTTATCTAGACAAAAAACCTCTATTGGTATGCATTTAACATCCAATAAACATGTGACATGACAGTTTTATAGGCTACTAACTTTTATTAAAAAAAAAAAAAAAAAAAAATCATAAAAATATGTTTCAAACAACAAACCTAAACATGCAATAACTAAATTAACCGACAAACGTGCAACTTGCAACAGCACTGGCCGCCACTTCCAACTAAAACATCGTAATCGTAATAATCGACCAAAAGTCTATAAAAGTCTTGAAAGAGTGTGATTTTTGCAGTTAAAAAACCAGCAGGAGTTTTATAATTAAAACTAGTTTTAATTTTTTTTCTCCTGTTAATAACCAATGATCTTAAGATAAATTCTCAATTTTATAACATTTTAATAAAAGAAAAAATATTTCAGCTAAAATTATTTTAGACGAAATTTGAATAAAATTATAATAAATAATTTTATTAAAAACATATTAAATAAATAAAAATTGTTATTAAAGTCATTAAAACATTTTGAGGTTTATAGAGTATGTTACTTAAGTCTTTTGTTTTTAGTTAAAGATAAACAAATGGAAAAATATTAAGCTGATAAATAAACTAAATTATATATTTTACTATTGTTTTAACTTAAAACTGATATAAAGGAGTTATAACCAGTTGGAAATTTTGTAAAAATTGTTCATTAAAAATTTAAAATTATTGAAAATCATAAGATTTTGTTCAAAAGCTTTCAATTGCCACCCCTGCTTCTTAAAATTTCCTATAAGGTCTCAACAAAATTTTAATATTTAAAGGTTATAATACATTTATACAAACATATTTGCATTCATTCGTTAAAATCTTAAAATTGCATGCAAAATAAGCATTAATTTCATTTATAGCGTTTTTTTTTTCGTATTTTACATTTGCATTTGAAGTGAAAAATCATTGGTTTAAATTTCTGTTATTCACTTTAAATTATATGATTTTTGCTTAACTTTTGTTGGATTTAAGCATTTGTGTTTTTTTTATGTTTTTTCCATTTAACCGCCAGTCTAAGCATGCTCGCTACAAAACCTTGATATAATTGCCAATTAGAAATACGAGGTGTAAAATACTGAAAATGTAAATTTTAAATTTTTCAAACTAAAAGAAATCGTTAATGTCATAAATTGCCTAAAGTTCTTATTAAATTAAATAACAAAACAAGAAAAACTATAAAAAAAAATTCGAAAATTAATTGTAATGTTGTAACAATATTATTATTTTTTGGAAAATTGCAAAAAATAAGAGATAAATATATTTCTTTGGCTAGAAACTTACAACTTTATTAGAGTGAGTAATTTGTTACTTGTAAGTTAAAAGTTAAGGCAACAGAAATAGAAACAATATTAAATTTATTAAGTTAATAAAATTTGTTGATACTTTATTTTGTTTGGTATTAATTTGAGTACAAAGTACTAATTGTGAAATATTTTATAGATCAAATAAAACTATATTGGGAAAAAGAGAAATATATGATTTCATTCACAAAGCAAACGTGCAGAGCTCGAAATTACCATTCTAGCGTCCTTAAATTCCTGCATAGGTCTGAATAGAGGGCGTGGCATCTAATGAAATGAATGCTTTGAACTATATCTCAAAAAAGGGAGCAAACGAACGAACGAAACGAACGAACGAAGAACGAACGAAACGAACGAACGAAAAGAACGAACGAACGAACGAACGAACGAACGAACGAACGAACGAACGAAACGAAACGAACGAACGAACGAACGAACGAACGAACGAACGAACGAACGAAACGAACGAACGAACGAAACGAACGAACGAACGAAAACGAACGAACGAACGAACGAACGAACGAACGAACGAACGAACGAACGAAACGAACGAACGAACGACGAACGAACGAACGAACGAACGAACAACGAACGAACGAACGAACGAACGAACGAACGAACGAACGAACGAAACGAAGAACGAACGAACGAACGAACGAAACGAACGAACGAACGAACGAACGAACGAACGAACGAACGAACGAACGAACGAACGAACGAACGAACGAACGAACGAACGAACGAAAACGAACGAACGAACGAACGAACGAAACGAACGAACGAACGACGAACGAACGAACGAACGAACGAACGAACGAAGAACGAACGAACGAACGAACGAACGAACGAAAGAACGAACGAACGAACGAAAGAACGAAACGAACGAACGAACGAACGAACGAACGAACGAACGAACGAACGAACGAACGAACACGAACGAACGAACGAACGAACGAACGAACGAACGAAACGAACGAACGAACGAACGAACGAACGAAACGAACGAACGAACGAACGAACGAAGAACGAACGAACGAACGAACGAACGAACGAACGAACGAACGAACGACGAACGAACGAACGAACGAACGAACGAACGAACGAACGAACGAACGAACGAAACGAACGAACGAACGAACGAACGAACGAACGAAACGAACGAACGAACGAACGAACAACGAACGAACGAACGAACGAACGAACGAACGAACGAACGAACGAAACGAACGAACGAACGAACGAACGAACGAACGAACGAACGAACGAAGAAAAACGAACGAAACGAACGAACGAACGAACGAACGAACGAACGAAACGAACGAACGAACGAACGAACGAACGAACGAACGAACGAACGAACGAAACGAACGAACGAAACGAACGAACAACGAACGAACGAACGAACGAACGACGAACGAACGAAACGAACGAACGAACGAAACGAACGAACGAACGAACGAACGAACGAACGAACGAACGAACGAACGAACGAACGAACGAACGAACGAACGAAACGAACGAACGAACGAACGAACGAACGAACGAAAACGAACGAACGAACGAACAACGAACGAACGAAAACGAACGAACGAAACGAACGAACGAACGAACGAACGAACGAACGAACGAACGAACGAACGAACGAACGAAACGAACGAACGAACGAACGAACGAACAACGAACGAACGAACGAACGAACGAACGAACGAACGAAACGAACGAACGAACGAACGAAACGAACGAACGAACGAACAACGAACGAAACGAACGAACGAACGAAACGAACGAACGAACGAACGAACGAACGAACGAACGAACGAACGAACGAACGAAACGAACGAACGAAACGAACGAACGAACGAACGAACGAACAACGAACGAACGAACGAAAAACGAACGAACGAACGAACGAACGAACGAACGAACGAACGAACGAACGAACGAACGAACGAACGAACGAACGAACGAACGAACGAACGAACGAACGAACGAACGAACGAACGAACGAACGAACGAACGAACGAACGAACGAACGAACGAACGAACGAACGAACGAACGAACGAACGAACGAACGAACGAACGAACGAACGAACGAACGAACGAACAACGAACGAACGAAGAACGAACGAACGAACGAACGAACGAACGAACGAAACGAACGAACGAAAAAAACGAACGAACGAACGAACGAACGAACGAACGAAACGAACGAACGAACGAACGAACGAAAACGAACGAACGAACGAACGAACGAACGAACGAAACGAACGAACGAACTAACGAACGAACGAACGAACGAACGAACGAACGAACGAACGAACGAACTAACGAACTAACGAACGAACGAACGAAACGAACGAACGAACGAACGAACGAAAACGAACGAACGAACGAACGAACGAACGAACGAACGAAACGAACGAACGAATAGAACTAACGAACTAACGAACGAAACTAACTAACTAACTAACTAATAACTAACTAACTAACTAACTAACGAACTAACTAAACTAACTAACTAACTACTAACTAACTAACTAACTAACTAACTAACTAACTAACTAACTAACTAACTAACTAACGAACTAACTAACTAAACTACGAACTAACTAATAACTAACTAAATACCTAACTAACTAACTAACTAACTAACTAACTAACTAACTAACTAAATTTCAAATCCTCAGTGACCTTGTAGCAATTGCAAATCCTCTATCTCAGTACACTATATTGAAAGATATATAGATGTATAGTCCGATATAGCCGACCATAGATACCCTACACCAGTGAATATGTTAAAAAGGGGATTATTTTTGACATCCAGTTTGCAATTTCTGCAATATAAAGTATACATATTCCGGATCCTTATAGGTAGCGGAGTCGATTAAGCCATGACCGTCTGTCTGTCAGTCTGTGTGTGTGTTTAAAGAAAATTTCTGAAAATATCTTTGGGATCTAAGTCTGCAATAATTCTATCTGACATGCTTTCCAGAAGTTTCCTATTTAAAATCAGCCAAATTACGGAGATATGAGCAAAAATCTAAGACAAGCTCTGAAAATATCCTCAAAAAATTGGTATTTCTCGGCACAGCCGAATCTTATATAAAGCATAATTAGTTTTTTTATTTCAATTTCGAAATATTTTCACAATTAGTTGACAAAAAGAGATTTCGTACAAGAGGGTTTATATGGGGATGAGGGTAATATGGTCTATCCTTATAAATTTTGGTAGAGTAATTTACATTTACATTAAAGTAATTTATGCAGAAATTTCATTGTGTTATTAGTATTTATAGTTCATTTAGACCTTCAAGTAATTTTCTGAAGGGGAGTTTATATGAGATCTAGGGTCAAATGAGGCCCGATCTTTATGAGAATCGGCAGTATTATTAAGATTTTTTTAAAGTTAAACATTAACCATAATTATGAGCTTAAAAGTCATATATGGGTGGTACGATTGTATAGGGTGGTACTATTGTATAGGGACTAGGCGAAGTAATGGGCTTATAGAATAATGGATAGGCTTCATAAGTACCAAATTTCACCAAATTATCTTGAAAATTCTAAACTATAGCGTGCGCACAAGATTTACATGGACAGATGGACAGATGGACAGACGGACAGACGGACTTATCTAAATCGACTAAGAAAGTGATTCTGAGCTGATTGGTATACTTTATGGTAGGCGTTAAAATCATAACTTCGAAGAATTTATTCAGTGCTAGGCGAAATAATGGAATGGAATAATGGACGTATCTACCAAATTATCTTAAAAATTGTAACTTATAGCGTGCGCACAAGGTTTACATGGACGGATGGACAGACGGACAGACAGACAGACAGACAGACAGACGGACACGAAAGACAAACAGACATACAGACAGACAGACAGATTCATTCTGAGGTGATTGGTATACTTAATGGTAGACGTTAATATTATAACTTTGCAGAATGTATTCAGTGCATTCATAAAGTAAATCCTTGTATTTAGAAAACATATTTGAGCAAATATTAGCCCATAAAAACGGACAAATAGAAAGACAATGCGATAATCAATTTTGCTGCTCATATGTTTTAACAAACTTTTAAACAAAATTATAGCGAAAGAACTTTATAAAAAAACTTTCGCAAAAATATGTTAAAAACATGCAAATAAATTCCGCTGCCGAATTTGAATGACAAATGCAATACAAATTATGTATTTCTTCCAAAAAACATTGATTCTTGACGTAATTAAGATGGATTGATATTTAGAACTTAATTTCAGCGCCTAAACCTAAAACACATTTTTTACAAACTATAATAAATATTAAAAGATGTCATGCTGTTCTAAATCAATTAGTGGAGTGTCTGCAGAAAAAAAGTAGAGTAACAAGATTCTGATAACACAAACCCTTAACACTACAAAAAAAAGACAAACTGTAGAGTATAAGAAATATACAATTATTATTGAATAGGGAAATACTAAAAAAAACTTACAATAATTTATAAGATTTGTCACTTGTACTTCTTTGAATTGTCACTGATATTGTGGTTGCTGTTGGTTTTTTTGTTCAAACATATTGGCAAAAAAAAATCAAAACCCTGCAATAGCAAACAACAGTGAAAAACAAGTAGGAAAGTATAGTCGGGCGAGGCGACCATATAATACCCTACACCTGTTACAAAAAAAATGTGATTTAGTTTTCATAATAAAGCATTAAAGTTGAATTGTACCTTGCCTCAGATATACTTAAGCCATTTATTGTTGTATAAAAATTGTGGACATTTAAGTCAAATTTTGAAGAGGGCTTTGTTTATGAGACCCCATATTTATAAAATTCATGAGAGTCATAATGGCTAGAACTTGGTTTTGCAACTTTTTGTCGAGACACGATTACATTAAACATAATTATGAACTTGAAGTCCTATTCGTCGGGTTCAGTTGTATGGGCGCTAGGCGAAATCATGGACCGTTTCAATAGGCTTCGTCTCCGGTACCATAGAAGATCATGTGCCAAATTTCATTGAAATATAATCAAAATTGCGACCTGTAGTTTGATTACAAGGTTTACAAGCTTATATTCAGGGGTTCAGTTATATGGGGGCTAGGGTGAAATAATGGACCGATGTTAACCATTTTCAATAGGCTTCGTCTCCGATACCATAGAAGATCATGTGCCAATTTCATTGAATTATCATCAAATTGCGACCTGTAGTTTGATTACAAGGTTTACAAGCCTATTCAGGGGTTCAGTTGTATGGGAGCTAGGTGAAATACTGGATCGATCTTAACCATTTTCAATAGGCTTCGTCCCTGGGACAATAGAAGATCGTGTTCCAAATTTCATTGAATTATCTTAAAAATAGTAACCTGTAGTTTGATTACAAGGTTTACATGGACGGACATAGCTAAATCGACTCAGGAAATGATTCTAAGCCGATTGGTATACTTTAAGGTGGTATAGGACCAATAAAGTGGTGTAGGGTATAAAAACCAGCTAAAACAAACCGATCGTCAACTCTGGTTGTCAATTTAGCTGTTTGCTACTGTATTACGATTTATCACCTTCATATGTAGTTTTGAGCTTAAAATATACTACATATATATTGGAGTCTTTTTCATATACATATATATTTTTTCTTGCTATTTTTTATAAATTTATAAATGATGAATGATGACTGGTTACACACACCATACATGTTAACTGATTTGATTTGGTTTGGTTTGCTGGTCTTTTTTTTCACTTTTGCTCGGGCATAAACGCTTTAGCAGCAGGCATCAGTGTTTCAATATTTTTACCTTTTTTTCCATTTTTTTTTTTTTGGTTTTGCACTAAATTGATTTATTTAATTTATTGGCTCGAAATGTCTTTTTAAGTTTCATTAAATCACCTACATAGCACTCATTTTTATTACAACTTTGTTTCATTCGATTTGTGATCATTTTAAAATTTTTTACTTTTCATATTGATTTATTTTTGTAGTTTGCAGCTATATGCGCGTATTTTCATATATGAATCATCTTGCCTGCAAAATTTAAAAGTGTAGATTTCGTATCGACAATACTAATCGTTTGTCTTGTAGCAACAAGACGCTATAATTTTTAATTAACATGGTTTTGTAATTGTATAAAAATTAAAAAAGAAAATGTTGATGATTGAATACACCACCATATAAATATTCACAACATGTTAACATTCCATAATTGGGTACAGGAAATCATAAGATTTTTCTTTAGATGAAATATACTTTTGCAGGTAATTGTAGAAAAATGTACAAGATATTTAATATAGATTCCATAAATAATATAAATTATAAATAAAGAAATGTTCTTTAATTACCTTATGGGTAAGAGAAAATAAGAAATTATTTCTAATGACATATCTTATGGATTGCAGATACTAGGTTAAACAGAAAATGTTACAAGTTTATTAATACACTAGAGAATAGTTGAGAATTTCTATATATACAGTTTATATGGAATCAAAACTTTATCATACTGAGATCCATTACATGCCAAAGTATGTTAGGTTGATAGCAATCAAATTCTATATAACTAACGGACCTGTGCCGCAATCTTTTTCATGGAAAATGTTGGTAAGAAAAAACCCACTCTGAAGATATTTGAATCTAAAGAAAGTTCTCCAGAGCTTCACTCTTCAGTCTTCGTCTGAAACCGCACGTTCAAATTTTATATAGTTTTGCCGTAATCCTGTGCTGTCGTTGGAGTAATACCATAGGATCTTTATGTATCTACCCTTTTGGGAATATCTCGCTCATATTTTAATTCAGAGCTAATTGCGTTTTATGGTTAAGTTCCTTGAGCTCCCTTCCCTTTCAAGCTAGCACTTTGAGCTTTCATTGTCATCTACTCTACGTACCACCATACTAAACTCAGACCTGCTCTCGTTAGGGTAATACCACAGGATCTTTATGGTACTACTCATATTTTAGTTCCGCCCTCATTGCGTTCATTGGTTTGGCATTCGTTAGTTTAACTACTCGAGTTACCTGACATCCATATGATATAGAGCCTTACTTTCATTTATAACCTCGCAGATGGGATGTTCGGTGTCCAACACCAGCACCTTTAAAACAGAAATGTATTGGAAAATTTGTTTAGAATTTATGAAAGGAACACTCTTATCCCGAAAATTATTGCTCCTAAATTTGGTGTATATTGCATTTTGGTTTTATTTTAAAAAGTGTTCCGGATAGCCGACATTCGGCTGGGCGCATCGATTTTATACTCTTGAGTATTTCGAATGCCGGATTCGCTAAATTAAGCCTTTTTTGACTCTTTGAAATCCATAGACTTTATATCACATTGCTCATGGACTTTTGAAATTGTCATAACGTTCGTGGACATTATGACTCAATTTACTGTGGCCACAACGTGACACATCATCTTTTATTACGTAAATTAGATTTTTTTAGGATTTAAGAAAGTTGCATTCTTATCCTGAATAGAATTACTCATAACTTTGGTGTATGTTGTATTTTGGATTTACTTAAAAAAGTGTCCCGTATAGCAGGCCTTTGGCCGGCGCAGGGGTTTTAAACTCCGGTGTATTTCTAATACAGGCTTCGCTATATTAAGCCTTTTTCTGATGGATAGTGCGACACTTATGAAAGTGTCACATGGACACTATACTTTAGATCATATTGAATGGACTGGCGGCCTATGTGTTGATCTTTTGTGCAGCCCATTGCTTCACCATACAAGTTTTAGTTCACGCACGAAGGTAACGGGTTTAGTTGTGAGAAGTTGAAGATGTCCTTTGGGTTAGCAAGGCAGCACCCAAGATCTTAGCTCTGCGAGACCCTAATGTTGGGTAGTTACATATGATATATTCTGAGGTTTCCTCTTGTAGGCCACAGAATCCGCATTAATTCTTTGAAGAGTTGCCTAGAATGAATGAATCGTATCTGAAACCACAATGTCCAGTAAGTAATCCCCTTTGTACTCTGAGTTCGCTTTTATTGAGCGCTAGTAGCTTTCGGGATTTTCCCCTTTGACAGTGTAATGAAACGTTTTGTCTGCCTGAGCCCTGGTATTGCTTCCCAATGGCGAATAAATTCGATTTCATCCAAGAGTCACATTTAGCTTTGGCGAATCCTCGGGGAATGCCGATTAGTTGGCGACGAACGCCCCTATTTGTCATTGCCAGATTGATGCTCATGGCCAGGTACCCAACACAAGTCAGTTTGTTGTGTTTACCTAACTCATTGAGTAAAGTCAACCAGTCCATTACAACATCCGTATGACAATAAGGCCTTGCGAGACTATCCGACATTATTGATACTGTTTGGTGTGCCATAACGTCCATGGACATGACAGACCTTCAGGGTTTAATCCTTTATAGCCGACTTACCACAGTGTGTTCTCTGTGTGTAAGAACTTGTCTTACGCTAATTTGATGAATTCGTAATTCGCTCTATAGATTACCCCTCTAGGTGCTGGTGTTGGACACCGAACATCCCATCTGCGAGGTTATAAATGAAAGTAGGCTCTATATCATATGGATGTCAGGTAACTCGAGGTAGTTAAACTAACGATGTCCATGAACATTATGATATTTTAAAAATGTCCATGGACATTATGTCGCTTTAGGGTGTGTCAAAAGGTCTATCGACATTATGATACGTCACCTTTTAAAAGTGTCACAAAGTACATGGACATTCTTTTTGGTGTGACATAACGTCCATGGATGACATTATGACACGTCACCAAACCTGAACATACCTTGACAAGAAAGGAATATTTAATGGTATCACTTGTATAAGATACCTTACATCCATCACCATTCAACCCAGCACTCTTCTCATTTATTCATTGAGAAAAACCTCTGACACATTTACTCTAGGTATACGGGTGGACTAAGTCCGCTTCATTCAATCTGTATCTTTTACATTTGACATTAACATATTCTCACTCATCTGCAGGACATCTGTTGTCACCTTCGGCAACAACTCAGAATTTAGTATCTAGAAATAGACCAAGAGTTGTGTATCAGCTTTTTCTCTTCCCGCGAGTTTGATTTTTAACCCGGAAAAGACAAAGTCCGAAACTTTGCCCTGTAGGCTACCGGTTCCCATGGTACTAGCTTATATATCTCTCTGGTTCGGCTCCAGTTCAAATTATTCTAAGGAATGGCTGTAGATACATTTGTTAACACCAGTTTGTCATCCCGACAAACTAGAGGTACTGATAGCATCTCTTTTCTTACGGAAAAGTTCATCAAGGGAAAATGCTCTGGACGTAGGGTATGTTTTGTGGTATGAGATGATTATGTGTATATCTTTATCATTCCGTTTGTAGTTTCCACAATATAATTTTCCGATTCAATAAGTATATATATGGTGGAACCTTATAGATAACCAAGTAAATTATGCGATATCTGTCTGACTGTTAAAATCAATTCTCTGTAGACCCCATATAACAACTGGATCCGAATCAATGTTTATATATACATATTTATATAAAACATCACGTTACTGACCAATTCATTAAACTTAGGAATCTCGCTATTTTGACAGTTGATGTATTTTTGGTCCTGTAGAGACACCAAGGAGGGATTTTTGGAAATTCGAATACATGATGTCGAAAATGTTTAATTTATCTAAACCAAAAAGAATTTTGAATATTTTTGACAAAAATCCATTTTTAACTCTTTTAGTAAACTATTCATTGTTGACACCATGTAAATAAGGTAAATTAATGTGTCAATAATGAAAATATACACACATTTTTTGTTAATTTGATTTGCAATTCCAATTGTTGACATCATGTAAATAATGTCAAGTTTATCATTAATCATATATTTATAAGGTTTTGTATTAAGTATTCTAAACAATTTCAGAAAGATATTTCAATTGTTGACATTATGTAAATAATGTAATTTTTAATGTAAACAATATAAAATATTACACTTAACTGTTAGTTACGATTTCACATTATATTATAAAGAAATTATAGTACATTTTCCATTGTTGACATTATGTAAATAATGTAAACTTTGTGTAAACTATATAAAATTCCAATTTTTGCACATTTTCAATTTATTTTTGTAATAATGTAAGCGATTGTGTATAATTTTTATTGTTGACATTATGTAAATAATGTAATTTTAAAAAATATGGTACTAAAATCTTATATGTGACTAGCTTTTATTATTGTAAATAATTTTAGGTACTCTTTTCAATTATTGTCATTATGTAAACAATGTAAACTATTGTGTAAACTATGAAAAATGTTGACTCTTTTAATTCTTTATGACGTTTTCATAATTAAAGAAAGATTTGTTTATAATTTTAATATTGACATGAGGTAAATAATGTAATTTTTAATGTAAGCAATAAGGACATAAGGTAAACATGTAATTTTAAATGTAAACAATACAAAAATCTAACTTTGTTAAGTTTTGCTCATTGCAGATTTTTTTCTTTAATTTTGATATTTTTTTTACAGTTTGCAATTGTTGACATCATGTACATAATGAAATTTTTTATTATATATATATCATAGAATATTTCTTATTTTAAAAAATTTCCTTAAATTTTTTTAAAGCCAAACTAAGCTTAACTATTACTTATCTCTTAATCTTCCACAATTTTAGGCCTGAGCTATTTTTGCCATTAATTGTAGCTTTTAGTCATCTTTGAAACAATTTCAAAAATTTACCACCAATTAGTTAAAAAACAAATTTGAAATCTATTAAACTGGTTAATGAATTTGAAATCAATTTCTTGGGCTTTGGCCACAATTAATGAATGATCATAAATGACTAATGCCTAAACATTTTTAAACAATTTTTAAGCTAAAAGTAAACCAATTACACAAAATATAAAATTTAAGAAGAAAAAAACAACAAGTCAATTGATTAATTGATAAGCTGTTAAGTGTGTAAGAGTGTGAGTGAGTATGTATTTATGATAGGCTTGTCAATAAACAAATACAGTTAGGACATGAAAACATTAAAATAATAAAATAAACAAGAAAAAATAAAATTTAATTTTCTTAGATATCAGATTGATCTTTTAAAACCATTTGAATGAGTCTTATAGACTACAAAACTCATAGAAAACTTTAAAAAAAACAGCAACAACAAACCATAACTGCGTGTTTATATTTAATGAAGTTGTGACGCACTTGCTCCATATTTCATTTAACAAAAATATAAACAAAAAAACCCATAACAACAGCTTTGGCTTTTGGTAATAAAAAAACGCGTGCGTGATGTCGATTGTGATCAGTAGAAATGAAGTAACACAAACAAAAAGTATCACAACTTTAAAGTACTCGTTATGGTGGTGGATGTTGATTGGAGTTTACTTGCATATACTATATATTCTGTAGAACAACCAAAAAGGAACTGCTAACTTCCAAGCACCAAAATATAAATGGAAAAGAGCTAAGAAAAAAATACATGTACGTTTAAACAACCTAAGAAATGATTTATTGCTGAGCAATTAAGCACGTGTGATAGAGGTAGTATTAAAATATTAAATATGTATATTTCTACATACATACCTACATACACACATACATACATATGTAATAGTATACATATGTGTAAATGTTAAGGGGTTTTTTAGTTTCTGAATATTTTGTTTAGGAA